>NC_046628.1:17095592-17395592 GCF_900324465.2 Anabas testudineus | reverse complement strand
ACGCCGTGGGCTGGAAATAAAAAGTAGTAAGGTCAAACACCAAGATCCAAAGAACAGCCACGCAGTCCCAGAGACACATCATGAATCAAACACTTGCGTGCACAGTTTGTGCCCACATTGTTTATCTGTGATCAGCCCGGATGAGTCAGCACTCTCTGTCCAGCCCCCCACCTCCCCACCTGCCCACTGAAGTCCCAGACAGCACATAAATTCCAAAGGAGGTTCACAACACACTGCTCTTCTCTGTGGGGATTGTTTTCTAACATTTATTCAGGAAAGCACGATGAGCTGATTCAGAAATATTCATTAATGTGCAGCGGACACGCTGGAAGCCGAACGAGCTCGTGGAGCTGATGATTTAAACAGTGTCACGCAGCTGATTTTCAGCTGACGAGCACAAAGCCGTACCACTCTGCATGCTAACGAGCTAATGAGAAGGTGCCCCCCCCCCCTTTAAGGAGCCTTTGCCTATTTACACCACACTTTAAAACACCACCATAGAGGCGTGTCTACTGTGAAGGTAGTGAGCTTCTTACACAGGGAACAGGTTTCCCGGCTTTAGTGGTGAAATGTTTAATGTGAAACACTTAGGTCAGATATACACTCCCCTCCAAAAGTATTGGAACAGTGAAGCCAGTTCCTTTATTTTTGCTGTAGCCTGAACAGCCACGGCGTCACCTCCAAACTTTATTCTTTCCATCACTGTGGTAAAAGCTCATCTCTGTCTCGTCAGTCCATAAAACATGGTCCCAGAATTCTTGAGGCTCATTTCTGTACGTTTTGGTAAATTCCTTCCTGTTCTTCTGGTGCAGTCTCTGTACTTTTGTACATCTGTGATTCCTTCATTCCTGCCCTCAGCAGGTTGTTGCTGATGTTTCTGTCGTCGAGTGCTGTTGTCTTCCTTATTCTACCTGTTTAACGTCTGTTACACCAGTGGTTTCCTTCTTCGGGACTTTCCAAATGGTTTTACTGACTATGTCCAATGGCTTTAGGTTAATGATAACAATACATGACTGGTCGAGTTATCTCACCGTGTTATATGTAACTACAGTACCTGCACACTGTAGCGGTGCTTAGATTCTCCCCAGTTCTAGTACTGATGATACAGCTGATGTTTTCAGCGACACTGACACAAACATGATCTGTTGAACGTCTTGTTGTTGCAGCCTGATGATTGGACAAACCACTCCTGTGCCTCTTTGCTGTGCTGCCACGTCATCCCTGGCCCAGTTCCCACAGTTCCCCCTCTTGAGGTCCATCCTCTCTGCTGGTTTGAAGATTCAGCTCCTGTTGCTGCACAGGAGCGTGTTTACAGTTCGTGCACTGACAAAAGAAAGATCTGATATTATTCCTGAACGTTTCTCGGCCCTGGGCGCTGCGTTGTTTCCTTGGCTCTCTGGGCTGGTATCAGATTAGCCCTGTCAGACGGCTGCTTTATCAGCCATGCTGTCCACCAGCCAAACAAATGACAGCAGCCCTCCACACCCACCGCCACCTCGCGCTCTGTGACAAATGACACGTCAGCCCATCTCCCATCCATCTCTCATCCATCTCGTATTACTGCCAAGAGAAGATTGCCACACGAATGCCCTTACAACGGGAGGCGGCCGCGAACACCGGGCATCCTGGAGGTTGTCTCAGCAGTATTTTGGCAGCGAGGTGTTGTTACTTTTAGAGCAAAAAGTAGATCTGATGATTGTGGAGATTAGAAACAGGATTAAATCCGCTGGTGTGAACAGGGAGGGGCAAGAACAAATTCCCTGTCAGCTTTGTTTCTGCTGCTGTACACTGGTTTCTAGGTTGTGATGAGGTGTTTTTCCTTTTTACCACTTCCCTCCTCTCTGTGGTGATTTTTAAACTCTGGTCACAACGTGTGTATTTGATAAATATTATTTTTATACATCGTGAGTTAATCTAGGATATGTTGTTTTAACGCAGCCTGTACATCTGTCAGACATACACCACTTTACACCCGGTCTCACCAACACTTCAGAAACTTATTAGTGCTTCAGTAATTACAGACTCATGTCAAGGATGTGGGATAAACATTAGCACCTCATGTGGGTGGAGGTTTTATGTTGATTCCAGTTTCCAACCTCCCTCAACGTCTGCATCACTGTACTTTCTTATTTCAAATCCAACAGAAACATCTGGCGCCGTCCTGCTTTAGGAACTGTTTTAAAACAAAAACCCAAATTGGAAGCTCCTGTAGGAGTGGCTTGTCTGACTGAGGTCACCTTCTGCTCTCTAATCAGAGATTGTATGAAGGCGCTGACCCGACCCCCCACATGTGACATCCCCGGTGGTGATCTCCAATCAGCGCTAATGCTTGTCAAGTATTCTCCACCTCCGCCGGCTTCCAGGCAATTAGATAGCAGCCGGAGAATTTACACTAAGTGCTCCAATTATAGCAGAAAGGTGCTGTGGGTCAGATCAATTATGATCCAGCACCGACGATGACAACTCCCTGTGTTTTTTGCATCTCAAATCTCTCTCTGCCCTCTTGTCCTGTTTTCTTCTCACTTATAATGAAACTTTATTTTTACCTACAGGCAAATTAGTTCAACAGCACAGAAAGTAAACAGATGGAAAACGGATCAGCTCAAAATTTTAAAGACAGAGCTTTAAAAAGCTGCAAGTGCTGAACAGAAAATAATCTAACAAGTTAAATCAGTGAGTTGTTGTAGAACATGTAAGGAAACTGTTAATATAAAGCACTTAAATTAGTTTAACAACAGACTTACTGCCACCTTCTGGATGGGCTGGACCACTCATGAGGCCGATGTCGCACAGCTCCCGTTTGGATCGCTCCAGTTTTCGTCTCTCGGCTGAACTTGAACAACACATTCCAGCTGTGTCGGAACAGCAGGATGTGAACGGCGGTGATGAATCAGTGATGCACTTCAAAGGTAAGTGTTTGTTAATGCAGTGTTGTTCATGCAGGTTTTCAGTAACTTTCAATAAAAGCTCAGGAGATGAAGCACGAAGTTGTGTCATCGGTTACTGATGGAAATTTGGAACCGATCCATCCAGCCTGTTTAAATCTGACTTCCTGAATCTCCTGCAAACCTCCACCTTTCACATTAATACTTGTCTCGTTCCCTCTGACGCACCGACCCCACTGATTACTGATTCTTTATGAAGGTTTGCTCCTGTGGGTTTTAGAAGTGATCCTTTTCCTCTTCCTTCTTATCGAGGCTCTGATCAGACTTGTATTTGTGTCTCCTCTTATTTCCTTCCTTTTCGCTCTGCTGAAGTTGAACCCACTGTCATGTTTTTCATTTCACCTCCCATGTTTTGTTTCCTGTGGAGACAGAGTTTTGTTCTTCTGTCCTCCTCCCTCGCTTCATTAGCGATGCCGTCCTTCTTTCGACCCATGGGGGCTCACTTGATGGGAGACAAATCCGTGTGATTAACAGTGATTAAAAAAGACGCTGGAAAACTGTGATGATGCCATTTGGGACTGGCAACCTTGTCTTTTACTGCCTTCTAATCCAATGAATTTACAAGCCCAACAGATGGGCCGCATTTACATCCAAGTCGTGTTCAGGACTGATCTACAGTATCTGTGTTCTGGTCCTGAACTCTGTGTGTTCCAGCTCTTCTAAAACTCAGCGTCTTATTACCGTGGTGAAAGTGTCTCATGGACTTAGAAAATCTCTTTTTTTTAAACTCAACGTCAGTTAAGAACAAACGTGTTTATGAGGCAACAATAAGATGTGAAAGCTATAATCAGAATAATAAAAGGTCAGTGATGGAAAAGGGTGATTTATAACTTTCATGGAAAATAAATGCATTTAACAGTATAAGTAAAAGAAAAAGGCTACAATCACATACTTCTGGAAATTGCCATTTTGATTGTATATAAAGGACCCTCTGTAATTTATCTGTCAGTGTGCAGCTTTGTTTTCTGATTTATTCATTCAGGAACAACATTTACAAACTGTAGTATTGTAACACAAGCACACGACAGCAGCTTTATTCATTATGTTCTGCAAGGTTCAGAGGCAGCGCCAACAGGCTGAACAACCCTCCTTCACACAGACATCAGCATCAAAGGTTCCATGCATGCAGCTATGGACTCAGACGAGATCCCACTTAAAAAGAGAAATCTGATACAAAGATTTTCAAAATAGCCATAAGAAAAAGAAGAAGAAGCCATGAGGACGATCTACTGACTAAAATATCTTTATACAGTGATTTTTTGCATTTCACATTTTCATCAAGTGTCTCATGGTGACCTAAGAACAAGGTCAACAAACAAACTGCATCCGATCACAGGACGAGAACGAGCGGCTGCTCAACTGAACCATGAGTCGAGGCTACAGGTGACTTCACCACAGGATGTTTATAAGATTATATGTAGTGGGTACTCGATAAGCAACGAGGCTTGTATCAGTAAAATCAAATTACATGCAGGAAATCAGGTCGTGCAGGTGGACAGATTCATTCTGTCATTAGTCAAAGAACCTATTTACAGAATAGACTGAATGACTACAGCACAGCTGATACAGACCATAAACAGCAGTAAAGAACAATAGAGTCCGCTCTCAGCCTCTATTATATCGCCTCGCTGCACAGTCTCTTGATATGATGATGGTAGAGCCCCCCAGACATGTCGCTGTACCCTGAACCGACATCAGTGGGTCAGAGGTCACTGTCTCATTTTTCATAACACAGACATAAACTCTGTATGTTGACGAGTAAATATGTGTTCGTGCCCTGTAGCTCGAACCACAGGAACAATGCAAACACTGCTGAGCAGGTTGTTGGAAAAACACAGACTGTTCCTTTAACAGGGTGCATGAACAAGAGTGTGTGTGTGTGTGTGGGGGTGGGGGGGGGGTTGTGTTTGTGTTTATTGAGGTCATTTTCAATTTGCTGTTGGAGGGTTTTTGCCCCGAGGACATTTACAACACACACGCACACACACACACACACACACACACACACACGGTGTGCAGGTGTCACCCATCACTGCTCAGCAGCTTGATAGGATCCTGTCAATCAATCTGTCTCCTCTGGCGACCGAGAACTCCATCCCGCCTCCCAATCTAAACTTCACTCCTCCTCCTATTTATACACACACACTTCTCTCTCTCTCTTTCTCTCTCACACACACACACACACACACACACACACACACACACACACCATTTAGAAACAACACTTGGCTCAGGAGAGGTGAGCAGGGAGTAGGAGAGGAATAAAGGAGATGAGATGAGCTAAGGAAGGAATGATGGGGCAAGAAAAGGAAAGGGAGAAATCAGTGATTGATGGCACACTAAACACACGTGCACACATGCGCACAGCAACCAGCAGCTGCAGGTGTGTGGCTGGTGCTAATTTCCCTGCTTGGATTTACACTCAGTGGATAATGATTCACACAGTCAACTGGCAGCCGACTGTGACTCACGCAGGGACTCGAACAGAGACAGAAACCACAATTAAAAGTCTGGAAACCACATCATCACATGTTTGTCCTGGGGGGGGCGCCAGAGGATGTGGTCTGAGGTGGGTTTAGCTTCTGTACGGGGGCCACTAAGTCCATCAGGTTGTTCAACTTTCAGACTAAGCTGGATTTTAGCACATTTACAACACGTGTGTCAACAGCTAGTGGCAGCCAGCATGTTGTATTTGAAGCTGTGCACAGAAAGTGCACGTTGCCTATAGCTGCACTGAATAAAAGTTAAAGTATAAGTATATATATATATAAGTATAAACTAATTTAGATCTACTATAGAGTTCAAATCAGGCCTTGAAAAAAGATTTAAAAGAAAGTAACAGCGAGTTGTGGCAGTGAGACTCATGGGTTTTGTTATTGTTGCTGTGTGTGTGTGTGTGTGTGTGTGTGTGTGTGTGTGTGTGTGTGTGTGTGTGTGTGTGTGTGTCAAAGCTTTTAACACGTCTCTGTGACATTATTGAAGAGTGCAACTTTCATTCAGCTTGATCTCACCGTCCTACGCCGTTATGTCCGGGTGCTAATGAACGTCTCCGTGTCAGCGCACATACACACAGAAGCTATTAGCATTTCTGTGCTAAAGCCTCCCACTCTTATGGGCTCTTGCAGTCAAACAATGTGGACATTAACACCATTAGACATGCATTACTGGGAAAAGTGCACGCACACACACACACACACACAGCACAATGTCAAACGCTTCCCGAACCTAAACCTGACTTTGAACTGAACCCTAAAACCAAACCCGACTCTGAGTCATTGTGTATTTTCCAGTTGTGATCTCTTCTCCAGCTCTCAGTCCATCAATAAAGACCATTAAAACAATAATATATGTACATTAGTTTAAATAGCACGTTAACAGGCTTGACCGTCATCTTTACATTCATTCCTATTCTGAGGTTATTTTCTAACCACTCATTGACTCTGTTCGTTGGTCAGAGTCCAAAATCCAGTTTAATTCTGAGAAGAAGACGAAAAAGAAAGAAGACGGCCATTTTTAACACTGACAGCTGTCAGACAAGAAGCTTCCTGCTGCGATAATTGTGACTCACTTTTTTCTTCTATTCTTCCTCCCGCTCCCCCTCTCGACACCCAGAGATCAGAGTATAGGAGGCTGGTAAAAGCGTCACCCCCGCCTGCTGTTAAAAAGACAGCGTGGACGCCGACCACTGAGAAGACGACAGAGGGCTTTGACAACAGACTGACCTCCTTCCTGTGACCACTGCTCTGACTGACATGTGGGAGGAATACAGGTGTGGAGCCATGAGGACACGATGTGAGACGTTCAGTGGCGATGGAACATTTAAGAGTCAACAAGCTGCACGTGCTCACTTCCTTTTACTGTATTCAAAGTGAATGAACATAACTAAACATGAAGGGTTGAGAGGAGAACAGTGTAATTTAAATGAAAAGTGTGGACCGGAGCTGTGGGCAGACGTGCTATCTGATAAAACCCGTGTTGCATGAAGTCTTTTAATGAAAAACTAAATGTTTCTAACAATGTGTTGGTTGTTTTGTTTCCTGTTTCTTCTTCTTCATTTGTTTTACAGTGAAATAACCCTTTAACATCAAGCGTTGTACATGTGATGTTTATTCTTTCACCAGCTGTTACTTGTTATTGTTGTTGCATAGAAGTCGTGAACATGTGTTCAAACGTTGCTGGGAGATGTGTGAACATCTGTACACCTCTGTATATGAGTGTGTTTGAGTGTGTGTGTGTGTGTGTGTGTGTGTGTGTGTGTGTGTGTGTGCACAGCTGGGTTAATTAACGTATAAAAAACACTGTGTGTTCCTGGAAGTTGGACAAAGAAAGTGGAGCCGCATTAATACTTAAAGTCATTGTCATGACAACGCAACTTGACTGGCAGTCACACACACACACACACACACACACACACACACACACACACACACACACACGCTACTGCTGCGTAGAGATTTGTAAGAAGGAAGCTCAGGATGTCAGTATGAATGAGGCAAGAGCTGCGTGTGTGTGTGAGTGAGGTCAGAGGTCGCCGAGTACAGCAGAGGATGAGTCACACACACCACAACACAGCAGCTAAATAAATCAGAAAGTGCACACTCACACACACACACACACACACACACACACACACACACACACACACACACACACACACACACACCAAGGAATACAAGTCCCTGAACACAAAAAAGCTTTTTGCTGCTGCTGCCGTCAGTGGAGGGAAATCTCCCGCTCTCACTCTGAGGTCACACTAACAGTAACAGGCCTTGTTAATATGTAATCAGATGCACGCAGACACACTCATACATACATACATAGTAATCATTCTCTATTTTTGTGTTTTCTCCTGCTCAGTCTCACAGATCATTAAAAACATGTCTGATTTCTAATACTTCACTTTCTCAGTATACATAATAATTCATTCAGAGACGTTCAAACATATTGTTGATTTACATCATTCTCATGTCTCTGTTGACTCAGTCACTGCTGATATTTACATTTAACAACTTTCAAACTTGTTTTGTTGTTGTGAATGTTCTAATTTCCCATTCAACCTGAACTACTCTTGGTGCTATTATTTACTACATGCATTCACATCCCACTAATTCATCACAGTGATGGTGAAAGACATGTTTACTGGTTAGTTACGTCTCTGATGACCAGTACAAATTGTAAATTCAGCCTCTTTGTGTTTGTACAGTTTGCACAGACAGGGTCTCAGGGCCTGTTAACGAGTAAAAGCACCAGTTTGATCCACGAACAGGAGCCATGATGAAAAATGAAACAGGTAATAAATATTGAGCGAAACTCAGCATCCCCTCGAACAAGCTTCTGTGTGTGTGTGTTTGTACCAACCAGCTCCATCTGTCACTCCAGGTGGCCGTTTACACCTGGGTATGCACACACACAATCCCCCTCTCTTCCACGCACACACCAAAGATGTACACGTGGTCACTGATCCAGTTTGTGTGACACACACTTGATCTTCTTACACAACATTTGTTGTTTTCATCCCTTCACACACTCACTTCTTCGCTCTGTATCATTCATCTCTGTCCATTTACACGTCACTTGTTCCTGATAGTAAAGTCTTCATGCTTCTATAGCGACTTGTTCCATTTTTCTAAACACAACATGCTCACACACCACATATTACAGCACACTGCTGTTTGTGAAAACCTGTAATGTTCCATTTGTGGCCCCCCCACCCGTAGCCTCGCTGTAAACATGTATGTTAACCAGTGGAGCGAACGGCACTGACCTGCTGGATGAATGTGTGCGCTCCGTGTGGGCTCAGCAGGAGGATGGCTCTGCGTAGGGTGTCTCTGTATCGGTTGAGCTCCTCAGTCCTCATGGTGGTGAAGAGGTTGGTGAAGACTTTACTGATGTTCCTGTCCACTCTCTGCAAGGCCACGTCCACGCCCTGGCGGGACGTCTGGTCCAAGAAACCTTGCAGACCGCGGATATCTAGAGGAAAAGTAATAACACACAAACACAAAGATTCAAATATATGTTGTAAGAGAGGAGCTCTGAACTGTGCAGACGTCAACAGGAGCTTAGAAGATGTAACACATACAGTTTTATGAATCTGGACTTGACTCAAGTGACTCATTACTCGACACTGACGGAGATTTTAAAATCTGACAGTTCAAATCTCAGGATGAAATCTGTCTGTGGAAGTTAATGAACACCAGATCTTTGTCAGAGGTGGTTATGGAGGCTTCAGGCATGTTTCTGAACATGTTTACTTTGGTTTTTTCACCTGCTGAAGACTCTACTTTTACATGCATGACTCAGTGATGACGATTATATCTCATGATCTAATAGGTGACATAAAAACAGCCGGGGCAATCTGTCGATCAGCATCCAGCCAACACGTTCTCCACTGACCCGTCAGTCTGCTCTAGGTACACATGCTTTCACTGAAACAGAAACCACTAATGTTTCTCAGCATATTAGTTCAGTTAGTTCATATTATTTGGCTCAGTTTGAGTCCTGAGCAGAATAATGCTTGTGTTGTTTGCTGAATGAGCAAACAGCAGCTGTAAGTGGTTCATACAAACGAGGTGGACAACAACACTTCTTAGAAGGCAGAGATGACAGGTTTGTGTCTGGTGTCCCAGCAGAAGTTCGTCCTCTAATGATGTTGTCTGTGTGGAGAGAACCAAAAGTCTGACGGACGTTTCATTTCATCATTAAGTTGTTCAACTTCTTCATTGCATTTACTGCAACAGGAAACAGACTCTTGATTTTGATGTGAGTTTAATTCCATTTTTTTATGTAGCACCAAATCACAATCTCCTCCTCCTCGTAGAGAAAGCAGCAGGCGACAGCGGGGAGGAATAACTCTCTTTAATGGCAGAAATCTCCAACAGAACCAGGCTCAGAGTAGGAGGTTCAACGGAGAGAGAAATCTCAGCTATAACTCACAGAACAAAGTCATGAAAGAAATGGAACTAAGACCCACATGTAACAAACCATTGTTTACTTCAGGGCCCCCGTCGGACCTGCAGCATCTTCTTCTAGCATTTCCGCTAATGACAACTGGGCTGATCTGAACCTTCAGTCTCGCCAATTACTGTTCAAAGCTGCACCCATTCAAACGTCTTTGTAGTTTTCATCATGCTGATGTGTGAAGGTCCTGTGGGTTTATATCCGTGACCCGTAAAAACAACCAAACAGTGAGGCTGAAACAGAACTTCGCACTTCAAACAGAGCCATGACGCTGACTTCTTTCCAAGCTGACTTATCCTCAGCAGAACCGACTGAAGCCGTCATCTCTAACTGGACAGTATCTCTTCTATTCATTCAGTATCTACTGCTCTCAGACTCTCCCTCAATGTGCCTGAGAAGTTTCTTTTTCTGACATCCAGACAAGGCGTTATGCTCAGTTATAGCTGGTGACAGGTTGCTTGGCCTGAACATCTCTTGCTTTTTTCCCCTCCCTCCATCCTTCTCTGTCTATTAGCACTGACAGCTGGCTTGTTCCGAGTCCTGACTGACTCCTACTGCCACTCTCTGCTCCTACACTCCTTCTTCTCTGGAGCTGTTTCATCTCATCATCACAATCTTTCAGGTTCTTCTCCATTCACTTTTAATACCTGTCACTGTTTTGTTCCCCACTACTGTTTCTGTATGTGTCAGTCAGTCTTAGCCCCTCAGTCTAGTGGAACTATTGCGTAACAGTATCATGAAGTTTGAATTTCTGATATTCGCACTTTCAAAAACCTCCTCAAACACAAATCACCTGTGAATCCATGAATCTTAAAGTCCTTCTGAAAATAACAGTGCAGCTACGTTATCAGTGAAGTTAAGACTCCTTTTGTTACACTGGTTTGTGACGGGGTGTGAAGCCCTTGAGTATCGCTGCGCCTTGATTTTCGATAGTTTGATGGTGGGTTTTGTCTTTGGATGGAACCGCCCACTGGTTAAAGTTTCATATAAAACCAACAGTTCTTGCTCTCTGCTTGTCTTTTCTCTTTTATAAGCTTGGTTAAAAGCTATTCATCTGTGCAGTACCCGACTGTACTGTGACTTTGAACACATCTCTTATCTACAGGCACACATTATCTATAGGACACTGTATATTTGCAGTATGAGTATTATTAATGTATCCCTATAGCACACGTTCAAATAGCACGACTTAGATTTACATCTACAGTCTGTTCTCATTGTGTTTCTATCCACCCTGCTGCAAGTGTGTCTGTCATCAGTTCTCTCCAGAAATCAGCTGAAAAAGAAATTCCCTCTCTTTGAGCCCAAGCACTGGAACAACACAAGTGGAAAGACTTGAAAGCAATTTGCAGAGCTTCTCGCCAGCCACAGTTTCTCATCAATTTCTCCAGAGCCACTTTGAGCAAGGCACTGTGGGGGACGCAGGCTCAGCAGAAAAGCCAGCACTTATCTCGATCCATCAGTGTCACACAAATCTCTCCTGTGCAGTCCCTCAAAATTGGCAGGTAGACCACTGGCCCCAGAAAGTGTCTCGGATTTCATTTAGATTCTCACGACATAGGAATCTGTGTGGTGCTTCTCAGGCAGACTGCAAATATTTAGAGGCCAGTTAGCCTGTGATTCCTAATATTTGCACAACCTAGCTGTGCTGTGATTTGAGCCAATATTGAATTAAATTAATTCTCTGTAGATTTAATCAGTGTGAACATTGTTCCAGTTGCAATGTAGAAACACTTTCAACACACACTGTCTTCATAGCCCTGCTTTCACAATGCGTTTCTAACGTCACAGTTTGCTTTAATTTCCTCTAGCGTGCTGTGAAACTTAAAAATGGCTTCACTTAGTAAATCCGTCACAAGTTATACTGCGCCTTCATTTGTTTTTGTCAGCGTTACATCATTGTTGTGCATTAATGCTGCTGTAAATACGAGGTAATTTGATAAGTGTACTGTGTACAGAATCATGTCTATTGTGATGGATTATCTATGTGCAGCAGTTCCCAAACAAAGGCTGCTTGAAAAGGTCGGATGAAATAAACAGTTCAAACATATTTTCAAAAAAAGCCAGTGCAGTAGTGCAGTAGTAATTTGAAGTCAATGTGAAATGCTAAGAACCTGCATCAATTCTCTATCTGAAATGACAAGACCAAGAGTCTGCAGAGCCTTCAGAAAGTCTTCAGACCACTTCACCTCTTCAGTTTAGTTATGTTCCAGCCTGATACCACAATCGTTCAAAGTGATTTAGATTATTTCAAGGTTTGCAAAAGAGCTCCTGCAGGACTGAAAAACCAAGACTGACAGTCTTGAAAACAGTTGGACTCAAATCGAACTACATGTATGAGCATCATGAGAGTGAAAATAGGATTTATTTAGCATCTACTGAAGCTGGTAAAATCCCTCTTTTCTTAATGGAGACCTGGCCAATGGCTTCGGTTTGAGGACAACATGTTAGTCTACCTTGATAAACAATACATCACAAAAAGATCTGCTGTATAAATATTACAAATATATATATATATATATACACATCCACAGTCTCTCTGAATAGATCAGGTCTAAGGTCAACAGACATCGTCATCTAGACTTTATTTGCATTTACAAAGCAAACAGCACAGTTCAGATGACTCCATATTAACCAGTTACAGGAAAAACAGCTCAGCTTCGAACCATGTCATCAACAAGCTGCCTCATTAAGCAAACTCATTAGTTCCAGGAAAACATTCTCACTCAATCATTTTCACTCACGGCAAAGATGAAGCTTAACCCAGCATGCACTGGGCAGAAGGCAGGAAATCACCCCGGTGTAAAGTGCCGATGGTATTACAAAATGAATATAGCGCAGACTAATCATTTCAGTGTGGGAGGTAACATAAGACGATGTGTTGCACACCTGACCTGCTGCCAGATGAAGTTATTCTAACAATGGGAAGTTTAATTGGTTTAATATGACTTGAACCTATTGAAGACCAAGCGTTGTGCCATTTCATGGTAGAAATTAATCTAACACCCGTTCAGCATCTCTGTGTGCATCCATTTATCGCTTATAATGCCAGTGTTCACACAACAAAGCACATTTCTCAGATTGTTGCACTAATTGCTCCTGGTGTTAAATAAATGACTCCGCTTGTAGGTAAATAAAAATTAGTTGTTGTTCCCTGATGAGTAGCGATAGTAACTCAAACAACTCGATTTAAACGAGTTCCTCTGAATCAGACTCCGGGGACCTGATGTTTGAGTCCCGTATTTAGAGCATGTGATTTGCATTGCAAAAGCAAGAACAGTTAAAAAGCTGACAGTTTTGGTTCAGGCGGCTCAGAACTGTCCTGCCCTGCAAAACTAAGCACCCTGAATGTGTCACAGCAGGGAATGTTTGCTGGTGAAATGTAGACTTTAGACGTGGTCTTTGCCCTTTAAAACCAAAAATATCTTTAGTAGTGTGACAGTTGGAGCTCGTATCTCGATGCTGCTGAACGTCTCACTTCCCAAACGCTGTCTGTGTGTGTTTGCATTCCTTGATCACACCTGCAAATATCCAAACTATATATCCAGCTGAGGACGCCTTGTTGATAGGTCTTATCCAGGCGTTATTCAGGGTGAACAGAGCAGCCCAGAGCAGCTCATAAGGTTCATATAAAGTGACATTTTCCTACTGTTGCACTTACTATAAGTCACTCTGAATAAAGCTCTCTGCTAAATGTTTCAACTCTGACTCAGGTTTCACCCTCGAGGTATCTTTTCTCCTGGTGACTCTCTCCTGTTCTGATCTGGAAAACCACTTTGAGAATGATTCATCACCCCCCTCCCAAAAAAACCCTAAACCTGAAAGAGACGAAGCGGTCCAGGAGAGTTGGGTCATAAAAAAACCTTCAAAGTTCAGAAAATGTCAGTGTGGTAATAACTGAGGGGGCAGAGTACCCTTCTCTGAATTTTACTCTTCTCACGTGTTCTGTTTTCGACCTCCTGGCAGGAAACTCAAAGCGATGAGAATGAGAGCGAGGTGAAATGTGGTGACAGGGAGTTGTTTGGGGTCTTTGTAAAATAAAGTTTCACCATTTCCTCTGTTCAGTTTTAACACAACATGAAGATGATGGATGGAAGGTTAAATAATGGGGATAGCTGGGACATCATTCCCTGCAAACGTCTAATCTGAAATACCTCTTAGGTCTGTTTTAGCCTCAACACCTACATTACTGAATGGGAACAGTTAAAAACAATCTATAAGCATCTTCTGCAAATATTAATGCAGATGAGTCTCAAACAAATGCTGCAAACCAACAACAGAGGCTCCAAATCCATCCAGTACAGAGAGAGTTATTTTAATCAGGCACTCTGCGTGGGTCGACTCGTGACCTGCAGGCCGAGCAGGTCCAGGTCAGATAAACTTCATGACTAATTGGAGGTAGTTGGTGGGTTGCAGTAAATTTAATAGTTATGAAGAGTGGTATCCATTAACAGGCCCATTAGATGACTTTCCTCATTTCCCCTCTGGCAGCTGTTCCTCCTGAGGTCAGTCCAACCTCCAGCAACTGTTGTGAAAAGTGTCACAAAATGCTGCATAAACAGGGAATGAAATACTCAGTAGGAGCCACTAGTATGTGTGACAACAGTGGAAACGGTGTCAGTCCCCTCCCTCTGCACCCCTAATCCTATGACCTCTGTGCAGACGCCCCTCACAGTTGTCATTCTCCCTCTTTCCATAAGTACAGTAGTTACCAGACGAGTGAATCAATAGCTATTACAACTCAGTTTCACGCTGTGTCACTGAAACAGCTGCAAAGCCACTTGTTTTCTTTATCTGTCCAATACCATCTGAATAGTTTCCTCAGCAATAACGACTGTGCTTCTTCATATCTTTTCGATTCAACCCTCCTCAAATCAAACCAAGTTCATCCTCAGTGCTTCTCAACACGGCCGTGCCTGTAAATATTGATTAGTGCGACCCAACAGCGACTGGTTTCCTTATCCACAGTATGGATTAATTACAGGAAGAAGCCTACAGGCTGTGAGCAGTCATTAATTCACCAGACAAAAGTTCTAATTAAAAAACAGACATGATAAAAGTCTGGCCTGATAGAGACTTCACTTTTCAAAGCATTTCTCCACACCGCTGGTCTCAGTGGGATCATGAGCCCCAGGAGGAGGCGGCTGAAAAACCTTCACACAGAATCACGGCAATCATGAACACTGCTGGGTAAAGACACGAGTGTAAACCTCAGTTATCAGACTGATTGTGAGCGTTGCTGCAGGAAGATAGAAGCCCTAATAATTCACCATCCTCTGAATTAATAAAGCTGCGACCAGCGATGCAGACGCTGAGCGAAAAGATGCTTAAAGATGGTCAATGTATGTTCTGCTGTTCTTTAATATACACGTGTTTGAGTGAACTTTTGCCCCCATTAAGTTTGTAGAACAATAATCAATCTGAAAATGAAGTTTCTATACAACCTAACTGCAATAACAATACATTTGTGTGGGGATCCCACCCTGATTACATTTGACTTGTTGTTTGTTTCCAGTGTTTGATTCAAATTTACTCCATATTTTAAACCAACTGGCATCAGCAGAGGTTTTTATCCCATCGCCTACTTTTTATGGGAAATCTTAGGAGCTGAATACATCAGAATAAACAGGAAGAAGATAGAATTAAGGAAGCATCATTCACGTTAACAGCATATGAATATGTTCGGATGCAACTTATTATTTGAATGATTGAAATCCAACATTTGTTCATGTAAAACAAGTCACAAGGAGGTGGAGCAGGTTTGACGTTAGAGTTTCATATGGTCAGTATCAACATTTTTAACGTTCATGTTCTCATTGTGTTTATAGAAATCCAGTTACATTTAACCACACAACAACATGTCTGTGTTGCAGTTTAGATGCACAGGGACGTGTCTACCTCCAGTAGTGGTCCTTAGGCTTCTGTTTACTCTGCCTTTACCTTGTACCTCACTTGTAAGTTGCTCTGGATGAAAGCGTTTGCCAAATGACTATATGTTGAACAGTGTAGGGAAGTTTGGTTTGGCTCATGCTAATCTGAGCAATTTACTTCCTCTTGCAGGTTTCTTCAAGTGTCATAAGACAGGAGACTTCCAAACAGTGTCGATGACAATTTATTTAAGTTTCCGTGTTTGCCTTCTTCACAGAGAACACTCGAGGAAATCCCTCCCTGCAGTTTAATTGAAAGCAGCACGTCTGACTCGGTTGCTTAACCCCGACTTCTTTTTTTTTTTTTTTTTGCTGTCCTTGATGTGTGTTCTCTACTCTTGCATTTGCTGTTATGCATCCATCTGAGCCCACAGAGCAACCGTGAAGACTAATGAAGCAGATTCTCTGAACCGTGACACAGAAATCAAATGTAAGAAAGAAAAATCTGTGATGTAGTGGGAGGCGTTCCCTGACAGCCAAGTTCATTTATCACAAGCCTGCGAGAAAGGACATTTTAATTACTTCCACACATCCTGAAGACAGTAAGAAGAAGAACGGTTAAATTAGAGAGCGAGATGCAAAACGAGCAAGATGGAAAGAGGCAGCGAAAAACAGCAAAGACCGATAGAAGAAAAGGAGAGCAGGTGAAAAGAGGAAGAAACGGTGTGTGTGTGTTTGTGGGGAGGAATAATTGAGCCTTTTCATCCACATTGTCAATGACAGGTGTGACATTTAGCTTTGAGACACACACTCGCTGCAGGAAGAGTGAGAGTGTGTGTGGTGGAATGGTTTCTCTCTCTATTGAATATCCATAAAACACACACACCTGCTCTAACCTTTAAAAGTCTGGTAACTAATGAGCAGGAAACAAAGATGGAACCTGTGACGTGCGCGCTCATGCACGCTTATTTTTACAGACAAATAAGACACCAAGCAGCGAGCTGAGCCCCGTCCATCACAGAACAAGAGCTTTAATTTAGTCGTGTCATTTTACTTGATTTCTGGGTAATTAGGCCTTTAGAAGCTTGAAATATTCTATTAGCTCCCTCTTGTTCTGAACAGTGTGAAGCCTGCTCACAGTGTGAAGTTCTCCAGTGCTACTTTCAGCCAAGTTCAGAGCCTGAAATAGAGCCCAAGTGCAGTTTGTACGGTTTGTTTTGTCAGGGTCAAAGACGGTGGCGGCTTCAACAGATGTCTGGATTTCACTCTCTCTATCTGCTGTTTCATTTTTATTCTGTTTTTTTCCAGTGTAAAACTAATTCATCACCATGGAAGCAGCTAATTATGACAAGAGATGTTGCAGGAAACTGTCGGAGGTGCAACTGGCCCCTGTTTAATCGATCAGTCAATCACAGCTTGGTTTATATAGGTAATAGGGCAAAGCTGCCATCACAAAGCTGATGACGATGTCACCATATTAATTAAACAGTTTGAAAAGCTTCATGAATTTATAATCAGACCAAACAGAGACGAGCTAGACTTCAGTTGTCATAGAAATAACATTAGAGTTAGTGTATTTCAGCTGAATCCTCTGGCTCCGCCCTGATAGTGATGATACAGACCTGTGATAACGACCACTGTCGTCAGGGAGACATATTATGGCATGTTTTAGGTCGTACATTTGTTTACAGGTGGAACTTGGATCACACGTCTCTCGAACTCCACACCTACAGTTGACAAAGGTCCTCCAGTGACAGTTGGACGGGTTGGACGCACTAACCATGACTAGTAAACACATCATTATGGGTAAATCCAGTAGAGGCTCCCTTTAAAAGGGTAATTGATTGAACAGAATAGTTTCTTGTCAGCTCTGTCGATCAATTGATTCGCTTCAGCTCGAGGTCTGTTTACTTCTTGCCATCGAGTGGAGCCGGCTCCCGCTTTTTCATTTTTTGTTCAATAAGCACAGTGTTGGTATCAGCCTCAGAAATCATAGTAATAGTTTCAGGCCAGATTTCAGTCTGCACAGACCTTTCTGACACTCCTTTAAGAAACAGTATTTCTTTGTTTGCCCTTCTTCGTGTTTGTTGGGAGCTTTCCATCCATGTTCAGCAGTCACTAAGAAGGGCTGTAGACTACTCTCTGTGTGCTGCTGGTGCATATTAAAACATTCATCCAGGAAAGAAATACTGTATTTTCTTCATGCTAAAGCAAAGACGACATGCTGGCTGAACAGAGAATGATGATGTGATGTATCATCTATTCTGAAACCTCCTCATCTCTTTATGACATTTAACATATAACATACATGCAGCTCTTGTTGTTTTCAGCATCTCAGCAGAGCAGGCACACATCAACAGGTCTGGTGCCAACAAGGACGATGTATAATGGAACTGCCAGGGTTCTTCTCGTGATCAGAATACGATGGTGATGCATGGAGGGTAAGAAATGTAAATGCGGCGCTTCTGAACGCACCTTGCTGCTCTGCTCGCACTCCCCTGCAGGCCTGTCAAGGTGCTATGTAAATGAAGCCAATCAAAGACCTGTGAGCAACTTTACAGCTGCTATCACAAACCTATCAAACCTCATCCGAGGCATAAGGGATGAGAGCGGCTCTGCAGCGCGAGCATCAATAACAAACATCAGGCTCCCATGTGTTTTTTTTTTTTAGAGTCCATATATTAATGTTTAAAAGCGCTTATTGTTTAATAAAAGCTTCTGTTGGTCGTCATCGTGATGTATGTAGATAGCAGCTGTCAGCTCGACTGTGTCGCTGCAGCTGAATATGGTTTCTCATAGAGCCAAATTAAATCTTCACACTACAGTATTCATCTAGTACAGGACCCCACACGTTTATGTCGACTGTCGACACACAGTATATACAGTATATACTGGTAAATATGGCCAGCATTATGAAACAAGCAAAGTGAGATGAGGTCTTACTAGTGCTGCACTATGTTAGGTTAAAATGTGGTTTTTGCATTTGAAAAATCTTAAACTATCAGGTGAAACATGATTCTTGCATCAATCAAAGTGTAACATGGGGATATATGATAGTGATTTGTTGGCTGGGTGCCACTCACAGTCGAGTCTGGCAAGAATAGTGAGAATAAAAACCATTCAAACAACCACAAATAAACAATGAGCTTCAATACAGCAGGAAATAAAGAATGTTCCGTATCAACACTAGTTCACCTTGTATTGATGAGCGGCTGGAGCAGTCTGTGGGGATGAGATAGGGGAGTTTGATGTGTGGATGCAAGAGGCAAGGTTAAACATCCAAACAGTCCAATTCCATGCAGTCAAAAACTCAGCTTTCACAACACAAAACAATCCCACAATTCAGTTCAGATTATTCAACAGAGAACAACAAGTCAATATTCCACTCCATTATTTACCACCAGCAGACGAGCAAAGAAGACAGTAACTGCAGTAATATATGTACTATTGTAAAGGAGGTGTAGGTGCAGACAACACCGTGAACTGCCAATCCATCATTCTGTCAGCAGGTTTATTGGTGTTTACCTGCTCTGATAGTCGTTCACCAGGTCTGAAGGTGCACCGGGACTCTCTGGAGGCCAATCGTTCACACAGCAATTGTGATTTTGTATGAAACATAAACACTATCTGGATGATGTTGATGTTTAATCATCATTCTGTTCTCACATCATGTATTAAAGAAAAGTTTAGGAAGAGGTTTCCGCACGATGTCACGCAGCAAACCGAGCAGCTATTTATCCACTAATTAAGTTGATCACGTGACACAATTTGTCAGGGTCTGGGGAGAAAGGCAGTGTTGGGTTAGGGAGGTAAAAACCTCACTTTAAACCAGATTCATATTCAGGTTTCGTGCGTCGTGTTGGTTCAGGGTCACACAGTGAAGACAGAACATTTTCTGACCTTTCACTCTAATTACACATTAATCAGAAAGATCAGCGGTGATGAACCTGTTTTCAAGGATCTGGATGCAGCTCTGAATTATTCAGTGTTGGAGTTGAATTCGTTATGTTTGAGATAATGAAAGAACAATGTACTGTTTCTGAAATCTCATCTGCACAAATGAGTTGTTTGATTCTCCTCACCTTGCTTTTGCGTCTTATCACTAAGGAAATAAACTGTAGGCCTGTGAGAGAGCTGATAATGAGCTTTAGTGAGCAGCTGATAAACACAATGTGATAAAATGTTAAAATCTGAACAGGATAAAAAACAGGAAACTGTCAGATTACGTCTGATGTGATTCATTTTCCATATTTTGAATATTCTAAGTCTCTAAACACATGACAATCTCAAACTTAAACTAAAACCTTCTAAATATTTAGGTGCACACCTGCTCTCCAGCTTTACGTTACAGCACAGCTGCAGATTATTGTTCGCTGGCTCGTGTGATGCACCAGGTGATTCATGCTGCCTGGAACAAAGCACGTTACAATATGGATTACAGTAAGGATCAATATCATGACTCATGGTTTTAAAATAATGCTGTGAAAAACATCACAACAGACATGTTCATTGTGTGTGGGGGTTTCTAGCAGCATTAAGAATAACATTAATCATATGAAGAAAACATTGTCACTTTAGGACTAGAGTCAACTCAACGTGTACGTCTTTGTTGAACTCACCTGTTGATTTTCTATGGATGCTGTGAACCAGTTAACAAAGCTGTGATAGGCCGGGTCTGACACTACATCTACATTAAACCAGTTAAATTCTAAAATGCAGCCATACAAAGTATTCATGTGTTCAGACCAGGTGTCTCTTCTGTAATTACCTTCACTCACATAAAAATGGCTCAGCTGATAATTTTCCTCATGCAGGGCATGTGTGGGGGAGAGATAAGGAAGAAACAGTTACTGAACAATAGGCTGGCCAAGGAAACAACAACAGCTGATGAGGAGACGCACTGTGAGAGCTGTGAGGGAAAAGCCAAAAGCTGAAGTCGAGGACATCGACAACAAGCTCCACAGGTGTTATAAGATGAAGACGACTTCATCAGGAGAAATACAGAGGCCAAACCACAAGAAGAAAACTCTTCCTCATGAGTCGGGTTGGAATTTCCACCATAGTTCAGAAACAAGCCACAAATGTTCTAGAAAGGTTTTATGGACTGATGAGTCCAGGATGAACCCCGACGAGGAGATGGAAGGGCTGAAGTGTGGCTGTGGTACAATCTCATGTGTGAAGCACGGTGGAGGTGTAAACAGGCTCACTAATAACCAGAGCCGTGATATCATAGTTGTTGTGATATACAAAGAAAATTCAATCAAAGCAACTGAATCACAGGTTTGGCAGGGGGTCGACCCTGTGAGGGTACGTCCTCTACCTGCCAGAACACCTCATCATGTCCTATCACATCGTTTAGTAGGAGGCTGACAGTCACAGAGTCGGATGGTGTTTTAAAAAAAGAAACTCCAGCCTAGTGTGCAGCAAAACAACGTATTGTCCCTTCTGTGACCCCGTAGCAAACGTCTGTGGGAAGCCATGTGGTTTATTCCTCTGTAAGACCTCTGGGTCTGTGCTGATATCTGTGCCAACACAGCGGATCAACCGCTGGAGGATGAGAAGGATTTGTCAGCTGTGTACGTATGAATTTGTAGTTCATGGTCACATTGTGTAGACGTTCATGGTATAGACATGACTCTACAGGAGCCCAGGGGGGACAGAAAGTTCTTTGTGAAGCACATGGTATGGATTGGATCTTTGAATGTCAAGCACAGACTACTGCACTCCTGCCATTTTGCACCTGGAGTATTTTCTTGTTGACTTTACTCACAAAGTAGAAAAATTTCCACGACGGAACAACAGTAAATGTAGAAAATGTCTTTATGCAGCTCTTATGTTTAAAAGCATCTCAACATTAGTAAGGACTTTAATGTTTAACGTTTTTTAATGGATGAGTAGTGAGATGAAAGTTATACATATTCAGTATTTGTCTGCTGCAAATGAATTTAATATTCAATTGCTACATATTTAAAGTCTGGTAATCTTAAATGATTTATGCTGAATTTTGAAGTGTATGGTGCAAGATGCCTTCTGTGGTTTTCCTATTGTTGTTAGCAACAGCACCAATATAATGGACGCACCTGGAGAAAACAAATACATCAAATGATGCTCCAAGAATGAGTCCAATTGGTGCGATTTCATTTTTAACTTGACACTAAATGTGTTTATGCAGACAAGACTGCTGAAAGGAGCTGACAGGAGTGGGGTGTAGAGTAAAACCGTGGAAGGAAATAAGATTTCATCTCTAAAATGTTTTCATATGGAAGAAGTGGTGAACTATATTGATAAAAGATGGAGGTACAGTGTTAACAACACTTCATTCTCGAGGATCGATAAGAAAAAGGTGCTGCTGAGAGCTAAAAAAGCTTCTAGTGTTATCGAACACTCAAGGTTCTTCCACATTTGCTCCTCAGAAAGAGTGAAGTCCTTGAAGGCAGCTTGTAATGAAATTATAAGCATCGATGTTTAAAGACATGTTGGTGTCAAACACTCATCGACAGATCGAAACCTGAGAGTAAAATCAAACTGTGTGAGACGTTCTCAGGTTCAGATCACGCTGCCATGACTGAATGACCTCTTCACATCAGAACAGCTGATGTCACTCTGACGTTGTTCATCTGCTCTTTGTCTGATGGGAGAATTGAATTCAAGCATCGAGATTCAAAAAGCCTGAGAGCAGCAGCACAGTAGCAGATGATATGTGGAGCCCTGTTCAGGCCACAGTCAGAACAGTGGCTGCTTTCACCCTGTGAAGTCCCTCAGTTTGTTATTACTTTTTTATTTATACAGGGAGGTGTTTTGCTGAGCTTGCACACGTCAGAAAGTCTTGATGAAGGTTTCGGCAACTGAAATAAAAGTTACTTAAATATTAAAGCTGTGGATGTTTCTTGTTCCAACTTTGAGTTTTTGAGCTGGCAGAAACAAACACAGCTCTGCCTACTGGGTCTCTGCACTGCTGCAGCTGCAGCTGACGAAGGAGAGGAACGTCGTACTTCCAACATCCTCAGACTGGAATGAACCACTTTAACATCACAAATCACAAATAGAATCCATCATCATTTATTGGCACCAATGGGATCATCTGATTATCTCATTTGCACCCTAGAGATCTATTTTTAAGATTTATTCAGGTGATGCAAAACAGTGAAACATAGTTAATTGTGCTGAACGTCAATTAATGTGACAGTAATTAGGTGTTCACCTATTTCTTTTTTTAGGACTTGGTTTGAAGAGAAAAATAAAACGTGATAATCAGTGTGTGGTGGGAATGTTCTCTTTGTGTGTTATAATAAAGAAAGAAGCTTTATTCTGTCAATTCTTTCACGACTACATCATCAGTTCCATTGTGTACAGCGCACTGTGTACAGTGTGAAGTAGCCAACACAAACAATACATCCCTTAAAGACAGGGAGTCCACATAACAAGCTAACACCATCGATCCAGAAAGTGCTGAAATCACAATATTTACAGGCTCAGTGGAGGAATTTCAAACTGCATGCAGATGCCTGCTGAAGCTCCATCAGCGCAAAATAAAATATGGAGTGCTCTCATTATAAAACAATGTCATTAGAGTGTGTTCGTGTTTGCTAAAAGCATGTGGACATGTTTTCATGAATCATATTTGGTTAAAAAGACGTGGTGGGGAAAAGTGCTGTGAAAACACCTCAGTGAGATCTTAGAAAACAACATCGCCAGGACTCAACTCGGGTTTGGACACTGAACAATGGTTCATCCAATGAGGAAGTTTCATCTCTCAGTCTCTGCTGCTGAGACTTTGACCCTTTCTCACAACTACTATGGCTTCATGGGAGCATGAGGTGCTAATTAACTTGCACATATGCAATTATAATTTCCTTCTGTATTTTCATTTCCACTGGCCTCTTACTAACAGCTTTGTTGTGGTTGGATTATATCCAGAAGTGGAGTACAAAATGTGTTCAGTTGGTTTAGCAGGGCAGTGGTCAGGGTGAGAAGAGGAACTATACGTAAGGCACAGTTACTGTAACGGGCTAATTTGTCCTTGGCTACATGTTAAAGAGGAATAAAGTGAAGTGATACACACAACATCAATGCAGAAGACAGTACAACAGTACACAGTCGTTAGCTGCCATCCGAACTCAAGCAGACTACTATCAGACTGTAACAGAGATCAGACCACTGACAAAAGCAGAAACAACACGTTTTGTACTGACGTCTGTGAGGCTGCTCAGAAACTTTTAGCGCTTTGCTTCGTCTGTAAACTTGGAGAAATCCCACCAACATCACTGAGGGACTTGTGGTTACCTGACTTGATGCAGCTCTTCCTCCAGGATGCCCCAGGTCTCTGCCCATCACACAGCTATTGTTCTCTGCTAGACTCTGCTCTGTCTGCAGCGTCACTGATGGTCGATAAGGTCCGAGTTCTCCCAGCAGATAAAAGCAGTAGTGTGGCTGCTATTTCTATCCACTCGCAGACACACACAAAATGCTGCTGCCCTTTAGAGCGGAACAATCGGCCGTCACAGAGACAGAAATGGGAGACGTGGAGGTGGAGGGGACACGTCGTGTGTGAATGTTAGAGACAAAAACGAAGAGCAAAGATGTTCCAAAAAGGGAATCAGAAAGTCCAGAGGAGCTTGTGCAGGAGAGGGTGAATCTAATTATTGTTAGCCAACTACATTTTAGATAATAAACGTGACTGTGAATGAGCTCTAATCACATGCACACATACATTACTGAGTGCTGGTTTGCAAACATAGAGACACCTAAGATGTTTTCAGTCCAATAACAAAGGACCTTATGTTGACAAGAGGACCAAGCATCTATTAAATCTATTAAAATGAACCTTTGGTATGAAACCAGAGTTCATCACATTCAGTTCATCTCTGTTAGCATTCGAAGTAACTAAAGACTATTATTAATATGTTGATCAATTCACTAAAAGGAACACAGACAACAGATGGTTTAACCTACAACATCCAGCTTCCCATCTATGGCCAAGAATGATTATAGGTGGAATCAATTCTTTTATACTGTTATGATAATGGGTTCATTTATCCCTTTATCTCGAGGTGAAGCAGGGGAGCGCTGTTTACTTCAGAAGCCAAATAACTTCAGCACAATGATGCAGAAAATCACAGATATTAACTACTGACTATTTTAAATGTCTTCATTTCACATTTCACAAGAAAATGAGATTTGTATTTTTGAGATAAAGAGAAAATTTTAATTGTTGTCATTTCAAAAGAGCCTCGTAACAAGATATTTAACTGGCTTCAGTGTCTTTCTCTAACTTTAACCAAGAAGCTTTTTTTCTAAACCCAACCACACACTGGACTCATCAACATCATCATCAAGTGTTGATCAAGTGTCACAGAACACTACTTGTACAATATTAAAACTGAAATAAAACCACATTCAAGCAATCGACTTCCTGGAGTGTTTAATACAGAAGATATGAGAGTCATTTGATTTCTGGCTTCAATAACTGATAATATAGCAGCAAGTGTTAAACCCGAGAGGTAAGTGAGAAAATATGTTCTTCTGTAATTGGGTGATCTGACCTTTAAGGCCTCGCTGTAGCTACAGTTTGTACTTCCACAGTACTGCTCCATAACCAGGCCGTCATTTAGACATTTAGGGGAAAAAAAGGCAAATCTTAAATGGCAGTTTATTAGATGAAGCTCTGAAACAGAATCACTTATGATTCCAAAGCCCTCGGGGGTGAAGAAGAGTTTGTAGTAATGGAGATGATGATGGGTTAGTAATATCTCATTTCTCTGGCTCCCTGTGATTCTCCCCTCAGTGACCAGCCGCATCCAAAACTAGCCGCTGGACGCGTGGTTAAAAAGATGATCAATAAAAACAAAGCAGGACGGACGCCTTTTGAAAACTTGAAACCATTTTCAGTCCACTTCAAAACATTCTTATCTTTTAAAGGCAAACCCGAGGCTCTTTATCGATCTGTTTGTTGCCTGCCAAACGAAGAGACCCAAATGAGATGGGAAGGGATTAAAAAAATAGCAAGGAAAAGACAGAGGGAGGAGGCCAGCAGAGAACTCGCCTGCTCGGATTCTGAAGTTGTGGTCAGTGGATGCTTTTGTCACAGGAAATAAGACTGAGTCTGTGCAGACAGAAATACAGATAATTAAACAAGAGCAGGCTGACACACAGCAACAACAAGGTTAGATATGAATTGCCAGGAGAATAAGAAAACTTTCATCAACAGCACTGGATGCAGCACTTAAAAAGCCTGTGTGCACTTTCTAATCTTTATATCCAGAGATTCAAAAGGAGCAGGACGTTTCTTCTGTGAGTCAAAAATCACATACAAAAGGATTCTACGCTCAACACAGTTTTCATGTTTAAACCTTCACCTGTGGTCGTGAGCTAAGAGGAACTGATCAAAGAGTAACAAGCAGCTGAAAGAAGCTTCTTCCGTAGGGCGGCTGGGATCATCCACAGAGATTGGGTTCAGGCATCCGATCAGGACGCACACACTCGTCTTATAGTCGAGCTTTTCAGGAAAGTCCAGCTTGTGGAAGATGCCTGGAGGCACTTTAGGATTACCCAGGAGGACTGGCTGGGGGGACGGATGTCTGGTCCACCCTGCTTACACTGCCACCATGAGCCCACTCCAGAGAAGCAGAATAACATGGACGGATAGAGATTTGTTGGTTTGGCAGAAAAGAATGAGAATGTGAAACCGCTTTAGTGGCTAACCATAGTTTGACATTTTCACAGTACTGGCCTTAATACCATCCATCCAGTAAGTTGGCAATTTGGGATTTTTCCCAACTATCCAACCTCCTTGGCTTAGTTTCAGTCCAGAGCATGAAAACTGGGTCACCATTTGACATCACTGCATGTCTGTGAATCCACGATGGTATTTACAATTTTAAAATGAACCTGAGTTTTATGCAGGAGACCAGAGAAACTCACAGACCTGTAGCCTTTTAATTCCCCACACCACCTCTTTCTCTGACTTTAACCAAGTGTTTTAGATGCCTACAGCTTAACACTCAAAAGTGTGTTTGACGTAACCTTCACATTATTTACCGGTACTCATTTGCTGTGTGTAGATTTAGCTTAACCCTCCTGTCGTGTTCGGGTCAAATCAGACCGATTTACAACTTAAAACGCTCATAAATTTTGTTTTTGAAATCTGATTGCCTCAAGACTTTATGATATCCTCCACACCATGCATTTGAACATGTAAAAGCGATGATCACCTCTTTCATTGAAATTTGAGTGTTTTAATCAACCTTGTTACATCTGTGGTGTTCCCGGTCAAAAGTGACCGCCATAGGAAATGAATGGGTTTCCAGACTTTATTGATTCTTCAGACAGAAAACATCCCCATACACACCACCCCAACTCACTCACTGACTTACTAACTTACTAATTTATTCCCTCACTCACTCACACATCAGACTGAACAATATCTTTTGCGGGTACACATCTCTTTCCCGCGCTTATGTGTCGATTCTCCCACGTGAACCAACTACCTGAAGAAACAATGTACCATATCGTCACACAGACTAGACAGGTGTCTGTTATGTGAACGCATCTCTTTCCCACGCTTTTGTGTCTATCTTTCACGTGAACCACACCTTCCAGACTAATCAATGTATCATCTTCACACAGACCCCGTATATATAGCTTGATGTTTGTCTTGTACTCCTTTCAGTCTGAACCCAATAAGTAGGTGATTGACTAAGCGGTTCTCTGAGAGAGGGAGAGGTACCTAAAGAAAAGGCACCTGAAGAGACATTCCAGGCCAACAGTGGACACTTGCTCTGGTCTTCATCCCCCCAGGACAGAGGAAGTAAAGAGTGGAAAACATCATAAATATGATGCTAGGGCCAACACGTTATGAGACATCTCGTGTGGATGACATCAAGTCCAGCTTCCAACTCTTTTTACCATTGTGCATTGAGGGAATTATACTAGAGAAAACTAACTTGAAGGGGAACCATGTGTTTAGGGACACCTGGAGGGAAATGGACCTGGTTGACCTCCAAGCATACACAGGTTTGTTGATTTTAGCAGGAGTGTATCGCTCAAACAATGAGGCTACAAGAAGTTTCGGGAAAGGCCGAAAAAAACCAGGGCATGCGTGTTGTGCTGGACATGAAAACTGATCTCCAATGGCATAATATCACACGTGACTTCTTCACATCATATTCTCTTGGTCAAGAGCTGCTAAAAAGAAAGCTCACCATGGTAGGGAAGTTCAAGCCTGAACTTCCCCCTGCACTGGTATCGACCAGAAGAAGAGGGACTCTCATCAAAATTTGCTTTCAATGACATGACTGACTGACACACACACTCTTCTGTCATATGTTCCCAAGAGGAATAGAAATGTCATCCTGATAAGCATGTTTGTTGAGTTTGGTCTTTGGTTTTCAATTAATTTTTTACTCCTGGTATAATTTGCTGTGTAGATTTAGCTTAAAGCAATGTTTAAAAGGTACAGGTACAGCAGATATGTCAAACATTATGTTCAGTATTAATCACTCTAGAGCTAAAACACGAAGACAACATGCTGCAGTTTTCAATTCAATTCAGTTTTAAATCACAACAGAAGTCATCTCAAGGCACTTTACAGTGTTTAAGGTTTAAGACCTCACAGAGTTACAGTTTGACAACTGTATAAAGTGATTATCTGTCAACAGCTTGTTAAAAAAAAGCTTAAGTCAGATTTCTACTTTTTATGGAGCTACAAACAAGCACGGTGGTTTATTAGACTGTCCATCCAAAAACACATCCTGTGGTCGTGGAAAAGGTGTTAATCTGTTTCAGAAGGGTCAAATTATTGGAATGAATCAAAGAAAACATCTGAGGAGATTGATGAAACTACTGAAACTGGGTTAAGAACTGTCCAATGGAAGAAGGTCATGTGGTCTGATGAGTCCAGAGGCAGTGCTATGATCTGGGGCTGCTGCAGTTGGTCAGGTCCAGGTTCAGCAACATTATGAGTCCAAAGAATGAGTTCAGCTGACTAACTGAATATACTGAATGACCAGGTTATTAATCAGTGGACTTTTTCTTCCCTGATGTCTCGGATATATTCCAATATGACAATGTCAGGATTCATTGGGTTCAGGTAGCAGGATTCATCATTATCACACATAGATTGGCCTCCACAGAGTCCAGACCTGAACAACCCTGAAATCTTTGGGATGTGCTGAAGAAGACTTTGTGCAGCGTCCAACTCTCCATCATTAAAACAAGATCTTAGTGAAAAATTAATCCAACTCTGGACGAGAATAAATGTTGAGACATCGAAGAAGCTGATAGAAACGATGCCACAGTGAATGTGTGCTGTAATTAAAGCTAAAGGTAAAAATATCAGAGTGTGTGTGTTTTGAACAGGCAGTGTTTAGACCACAGAGCTACAGATGCAGAAAATACAAATTAGAGGGATACAGCAGCCAGGAATATAGGCAGGGGAAATATAAATGCAGAGATACAGGTGGTGAAAAAACAACCTCAACAGCCTTAAAAATCAGTGCTGCAGAGCTGCTCGGCTGACTCCATGCATAAAACATTCATTCCCATGTCTCCTGTATCTCAGTGAAGCAGACACAAAAAAAAAAGAACTGGACTTGTAATTAAGGTTTTTGTTTATAGTCAGATTTTTCTACTGCATTTGGTTAAATTACAGTTAGAATCCCAGCTCTATTTGTGGTACTGTATCTCCCCTGCTCATTTCTCTGTGTTATCTTCTATGTGTCCTCCAGTGTCAGATTTGTGCCATGCAGGTAGGGAGGCTGTTCTCTAACCAGGTCAGAACAGCACAGATAGACTGGCAGGCCGCAGTGTCCATAGACAGTCCATTACACCCATCAATCAGCCGACCTGCTGAGGCACTCACCCAGGACGGGACAGGAGGCCGAGGAACGAGGAGGAGGAGACAGATTTAAGAGGCTGCTGTTGGGAGATTCATTGCTCCTGGACAAGTTCTCCATCAGACACAGAAAAAAAAAAATCTGCTGAAATCAATTCGACTGCTGATGCTTCATTTCTCTGCAGAGGGACTGTGAGGTCTCAATATAATTATCAGTTCCTATTAAGTTTAGAAAGCAGTATATCAAATTCTCATTAGTTAATCATTTACAGTAAACCAAGTGTGACTTCATTGAAGTGTATTTAATGGGGACTGGATGCCGGCTCCAGATGGAATTTACTTTTGTTTTTTTCCCCAGAATAAACTTTGTTTCTCAAATGTGGTGACGTCTGAGTTCAGGTAAAACAAAGCTGTGTCCTCTTCTGTCATCATTACAGTTACAGTTCTTTTTTCTTTGTTGCATCATTATAGCCTGAGTTCAACTCGAGAATAATCCAACATGTGAACAGGAAGAGTTCCTGCTGGAGATTTGACCACAGAACAAATCAGTGATGACGTCTGACTTTGTATTTTCTTTACCAGGTAAAGTCAAAAGCTGAAAACATTTTGTACAATAGTATTTTGTCAGATGTGTAAATGTGTCTGCTGTGCTCAATTTTCTTCTGATAGAATTTGTTCTACTGCCGTTTTTGTTAAACATCGTTTGCTTTTGGATGTTGAGTTATGCTTGTTCTCTGTAATCTCCAGCATTTAACACATCACAGCAGAGCTTCAGTTCACAAAGAAGGAGTGAAGAACCGGATACGACTCTGAAAATTATTGATATTAACCAAAACAAATGTTAAATGAAAGGTGGAACTGCACCAACATGAACCCAATACGGGAAGAAGAGGACGACGACTGACATCATCTAATAAAATAAAATAAACTAATCTCATGTTGAATAGTTGTTAATAATGTTTAATCAAGTACTTCATGAGAAATTCTAACTGACCAGGTGACAAACAAACTTATCAATGAATGAATCAGCAGGAAATGCAGTTAGTTAAACAGTGGATGATTCATTTCTTTGTTTTACAGCTGTTGAATCTCCAGAGGTTAGGATTAGGGTCTGTCAGTGAGAGACCACGCCGACTGTTCATCTCAGCGAATCGCTGCATGACAAAGAAACGGACCCTAGTACTATTTACAACTTGGTATCAGACACATTCTCGATGAGAAGTAGCTAAATCAGCGAGAGGTGTGATAATAGTCTTCTTCTGCCTTCCCTCATTGATACAGGCGACGGCCCCCGGCCTCAGTTGCCTCTAGTTCTCTGTGTGCGGGTGTGTCACATGTTATTGTTAGTTACATGTGGAGGAGGACGTCGGCGTAGATGGACAGGCTGACAAAATGTTGGACTTCAACGACAGCGCTGCTTGTTTCCTGTTTGTTTCCATGGTGATACAGGTTGGAGGACTTGTTGATTGAACTACGCACCAGGATCCAGGGGGCACAAACTTTAATGTACACTACAATAAAATGAGACTCCAGAGTTCCTCAAATAGTGTTTGAGACTTCAGAACACTGACACAAAATGAGCAGGTGGCCTTAAAAGTATTCATTTCTCTTTTATAGTCTATCACTCACTACGCCTCTGCTTCTTTCAACCCTTGTGGAGTTGAAATGCTGTGATGGAGAGCGGCAGTGCTTCAAATTAGAGATCTCAACCTGATTTCTTGACAGGTGACAAGTGAGCGCAGGAATTATGTTCGACATCGATGGCAGCACTCTTCAGGGTGACATGTTAGTTTTATGAAGAAAGGAAATGTTCCCAATGACAATAATGCTACAACCTAATTATCTAATTCAGGAACTGAACCATTGGGGCTGCAGCTTTTAGTGGAGAAGGTCAAAACAGTGCTGAGGGGGCCGTCTGGGCGAGACTTGTGATGCTGAGCAGGGCTGGCATGTTTGAAATAAGTGAATCTAAGTTGAGTTCATGAATAAAATTCAAAACTCTTCAATGCACAAAGAACATGTTGAAAGAATAAAAGCTTTGTTTATTTATTCATGGAAAGCGCCGGGGGACATCTCACTGCCGCGTCTGCACATACTACGGTTTTGTTCTTTGTGTGTTTGATGCAGACCGACTTCTTCATCAGCTATTAAACTCACTGAACAGCTAATTAATGACCAACTCGACAGCTGACTGACTAACTAACCAACAACACGCAACACCAGGTGACTGATGAGCCAAACAAACCAATCAAACGATTAATCAGCCGCTACCTGATAAATTACCTTCACAGTCAACCACACGATGAAGTCGTCAATGTGCATCAGTCCAGAGAACTGATCGGGGAGGGTCTCATGTCCTGGCAACCGGTTCGTCTCAGACCTCGTGATTTCATCGAGACGTGTCCCGGGACGTTATGTTTGCAGCAGAACATGTGTCAGCTTTAAGAAGTGGAGAGATCAGCAGCACTTGAGGGACATCAGCAGCCTCCTCCCGTTTCCCAGCACTGTGCTTCAGTTCAGAACAGCTCTGGACTCTCTCTGCTCTGTTGAGCTTCAACAAGTTCATTCTGTCTGTTACTGCAGGCTTCATCTTTAATCCAACTTCTGAGTAACATGTTCCCACAGCACTGGTTAGTTTCCTTTCACTTCCTTGTACTTTCATTCCATGTTACTTTCTAATTACTATACTCTCATCTACAATTCAGCAGGAGATATTGTAGCTCCTATATAGAACATAACTGCATCAGTAATCATACTTCACACTGCTTGGCTATTATTCTGCATGATGATAATGTCCATTGTGCTATATTAGCTTTTACTACTTTCATCTCAGTAAAGCACCTGAATACATCCTGCATCACTCACTGAGGCTTCACGTTAATGCCAATTAACTGAAACAATATTTGTGTATGCACAGAATTAACTCACGCATTAACTAATCAACGCCATACATCTCCATTATTCAGAGCTACAGTTATGTTTCCTCCCTCAGTAACACACAGATCTGTGTGGAAACCATCTTTTAAACCTGAAATAAAAAGTAGAAGAATGTTTCCATCAGGTTTTTTTTTTTAAACACAGCGTTTCCACCTCAGCCAAGAAGCCTGCAGCCCGACAGAGTGGCCGACTGACCAAACAGCTCATTAACCAAATACCTGACCAAGAAAGCAACAGACCATCTGTTCAGCTAACTGACACGCTGGTGTTTCAGAATGGGATCTGGCATCCTGTGTTCTCGCCCTGTGTGTGTGTAGGAGCGATTTTGGATCTATTTATTTGCTGTGGGTGTTAGCAGAGTCTAGCAGCTTCACCACGACACTGTATAAATCTGCTTTAAATGCAGCAGAGATGACTCATCGTGTATGTGTGTGTTTGAGTACACTGCCGCTTGCTGCAGCATTATGGCCGAGGTGCATTACTTCTTGGTGTGTGTGTTTGGCAGGTGGAGGCAGAGGGAGATGAATTGCGCCCTGTTCCACGGAGAATTGTTTAATAAACATTTTTATTAGCTCCTTTCACACAGCCTCTATGTGCGAGCCGGGCGGCAGCGGCTGAACGCAGTGTTGTCAGCAGCAAATCCCATCACGCACTGCAGCCAGGATGTCACCAAGCAACGCTGGCCACTCCTCAACCCGAGTGTTGTTCAGATCTAATGTTAGTGAGACTACGGTAGCTGTGGCAAAGAGGGTGGAGCAGGATCTCAATCAAACACTGCAAACTATTTAGGGTTTAATGTCTTAAACTGATACCTCACTCAAATCTGTTGATTGCTGATCAGAACATACTTGTTGCAGACTTCCTGTATTTGTTTAGACGTTAGAATCACCTTCAAATGAACCAACTTTTCAGTGACAGTCAGGCTCACACCAAGTGTCCCCGATGATCCCCTGTGCACATGAACTTTACATTTCTTGTTTCACTGGCTGTGAGGATACACTGATCAACCGAGTCCCTGAGCTCTTTTTAAAAATGCCCACTCACTTTTAACCGGGTTAGGGATAGTGTTCATTGTTGCAGGTTCTTAGCTCGCCTCAGGTACAAGTCTCAATTTGGGCTCTGCGTAGGAGGTGATGCTAAATGCAAGCTGCAGGTACTTTCAGGGGATGCTGGCAGTGCTGCCAATTGTGTTTGGTCAAGCAGCTGTTTTGTGACATTACAACAAGGTCAACGACAAGCATCTGCTGGTATTTGGACGAAATGCTGAGGTTAAAAGGATAAAAGAAGATTACAGAAAATAAAACATCGAATCAGCAGAGAAAGACGTCCAAGAACAATGTGCAAAGAAACACCCTACTTTGATTTGTGGATGTCTGAAGACAGGTTCTCACTTTATCACACAGCAGCCATATTGACATGCAGAGCATCACTTTGCTGTGAAATTCCCCCCCGAGCCAATCACTCCTCTCAAGAAACACAAATAATGATTAATTAACTGCATGAACTTTAGCTGCATGCTTGGTTTTGAACTGATAACAGATGGGTCGTAAACCATAACCTTCAATAAAAGGTCAGCACCGTAAAATATTTTCAAAACTGTTTCATCAGCCAATTACATTTAATAAGTCATTTTCGTGTTGATAAAATTGGCCGGAGGTGGTTTCAGACACCAACACAGAGACATTTTATCAATGAGGTTTATGAACAGAGCCATTAAAACGCTCCATTCATTCAGCATAAATAAAAGTTGTATTTTCTTGACTCGGTTTGTTCCCAGCTTCTCTCCGTGTGGTGTGTAGGCGTCCGGCCGGCTGTCACACGTAGGTTTTTTATTAAAATCTACACTTTACATATCAAAGGCAGCTGCTGTCGCTTTGAATTGACGATAAATCAACAAATAATCCAGCTTTATTTAATTATTTGCTATTTAATTTTATAACACATGCACCACAAAGATTTTTCTTCGTGGTGCATCGTGAAAATATATTGGAAATTGAATGAGTTGATGTATTATTTTTGTATTTTGATGTATTTAAGACAGTGACTGTTCTTGCATTGTGAAAGTACTTGAAAGTATTGTTGATGCTACTGATTGTCAAGCTATAGGGCTAACATTAGCAACTGTCCCCTGGTAGGTTTAAACAGTTTAGAGGCAGAAGTGGTGGAGCAGGCAGCGGAGAGGAGCTGATAGAGCCTCCAGAGACATGTTTGCTTGTCTGTTCTGGGCTGCTGCAGGAAAACAACAGGAAAACATGGTAACGTCGATGAGAGGGAACCAGCTCCTATGTAGAAATAAAAGGCTCATTCTGCAGCAGTTCTCACTTTCAGGCGATTACACACTGATGAAAAAAGAATTATGAAGAGCAGATTCCTCCGGTCTCATACACTGCATTCAGCCCTTTGTAACACTTCAACAGCTCAGACCATATTTTACTTTCTTAAAGTTTGTACATCAAGTTTCTCCTCTGTTCATCTTTGTGCTCAGGTGAATGAGAAAAGCTGTATTTCAACTGCAGACGTACCCAATCAGAAAAGGAAGCTCTCTTGAGCATAGATGTTATTGGTTTTATGTCACAGAGGTGTTGATTGATCTTTGTGGTCACACTGTGGAAAACCGATGGTCCTTTGACTGAGACACCAAAACCTCCAGAACACTATTTGTTGCTTTATGTTACTTAAAATCAATCATAAAGTTCACATATTCAGCTTTGGTCTCTGAGGGGTTTCCCTTTGTCGTCCATCCCTGCACGTTCCACTGCACAATACAAAGAAAATACATTATGCTCCCTGTTATATATGTTTCTGCAGCTTAAAACCTCCACGTGAGAATCTTCCTGACAATTTATCTGTACTAATCATGATCAGTGTCTCTGGCTTTGGCATGCAGATGATAAGTAATGGTGCTGGTCTAACTGTGTTTAACTGAATCTATTTCACTCTAATATGGTCTCCAGATATCTGCTGAATACATTTATTAAATGATATTAAGACATATTACCTCCATGGGATGGTGGAAGCACTTAGACACATGAACTGATGCTAATCACGCTGGTGACTCAGGGGCTGTTTATTTACTCAGCTGTGGAGACTGAGGTGACGTGTTTCCAAGGACGGAAGATGCAGAAGAGAAAAGTCAAATCCAAACTTTAGCTCCAGTCCCTCAGTTAAATGCAGAAGCTGCTGCAGTAGATCAGTGGTTGGTGCAGATAATAACTGATTAAAAGAAAGACTCATTATCCATCATGTATGGAGCTGTTGATGTTGCTGTATCACTAAATTATGTTGTTACCTGGACATTAAACCTACATGTATCTGCCTCCCAGACGTTTACTGTTCGTTTTCACAATGATGCATTTTTTAACCCAGTTTGTGATTCTTGTGTAATTCAGCACAGACGGACCTCACAACTTCTAATACAATATGTTTTAATCATTCAGCTTCAGTGACAAAGCAAGAAGAAAACTATTTTCAATACAGCCACGGTGCTGCAGTGAAACTAAATATAAAATGCTTCTCTACTAAATACTTGACAAATATAAAGTAGTATTTTGTATCTTCTGGAGTCTTTTTGGTTCATTTTAAAATCAGGGATTTAAAAAGAGCAAGTTTCATGCAAATCAGACCTGGCCATGGGAAAACCATTTGCTCATCAAGATGTACCATTAGCACTGTGCACCAGTGTTGTGATTGCACCAAAAAAGGCCAAGTGCATGTTACAGCCAGGGCTGGTTTGTGCACGGTAAAGCTCTGCCAACGCTCCAAACTGCTCTGTCCAAGCTCACTCACTGGGCTCAAGGATGCGACTGAGCCAAGAAGCAGTGGATTTAGCCACTGAGTAGAGTGAGAATAGATTTTTGAGAATTTGTATGAGCTTAATATTATTTGTTTACGTGAGTAGAGTTGAATTGAAGCTGGCCATCACTGTTCCAACCTCAGATTCAGATTTGTGTTGGAGTGTGGATCTCAGCCTCCCAGTGGTGAAGTTACAATAATCAGGTTGTGGAAACCGCAGCAGGGCTGATGAAGCTCCCAGCCCTCCCTGCTGTAGCTTTCAATCTGCTCCTGATATCAGCTTTCCGTCAACAATAACCTTCTCCATGTTAAAACCCCAGTATCTGATCAATGGTTTTTCTATTCAGTGCAGAAATCTTCCCCTCATATGTTTTATTAAAACGACCTTCTATGTAAAATGATTTATTGAACACCCATAACATTTTCTGAAAATCTAAACTCTGGCCCAAACAAATCAATACTCTCAGCCTTAAACACATCACTTCACTCCCTCCTGACGAGCTTCACCTGCTGCTGTCTTTTGCCTCCAGTGCTGTGTGAGTGAGAACCTCTATCTGTTTCTGTATCCTCCTGTTTTTTGTCTGAGCTGAAAACATGAGCCGGGTAATGCTGGGTGAGCCCTGAATTACTGTCATACAACAACAATCTCCTGCAGACGGCTGCAGAGAAACACAGGACCTTCCAACTCTTAATGCTTCTGATTGGGTTCAATCTGTCTGAATAGAGCTAGAACGTAAAGTTATGGTCCATTTATTTCTGTCCTGTTTTGATGGATGCTGAATGTAATTATTGTTTCCATCTATTTTTTCATATCTTAACTACACAAACAAACCGAGCTTGACGTTTTCCACCCGACGAAGATGCCCTGAACACGGGGACGTGACAGTAAAGTTTTCTGAGGGGATCTTGACGGGAGGAAACTTCATCAGGAAGCAGAGCGGAACATGAAGCAGCGCCGATATGAAAACGCTCTACTCGGCTCAGTGGATATAAGAAGAGGAACAGAGCTAAACTTTTGTTCTGTTTACTGTGTTACTGTGTTATCTTATCGCTCTCCTCCTTCTCTCTCTCTCTGTAGAATGTTTTTTTTTATTCTGCCTTAACGCAGAACGAAGCAGGAAAACAAACCCTGAAGTTATCTGAGAAGATGCTGACTGTGAACGAAAACCTGCACTCTTGGTGCGGAACAGGAGACAAAACCATACACAGACAAGTTTCACATGTTGTTCTGTGATGTTGCCGACATGAAAGGTTTATCTCAGGCTCAGAATCAGTACAGACACCCTCTCCACATTTAAGACTAGACTTCAAACTTTCCTTTTTTATAAAGCTAATAGTTAGACATGGATCAGGTGACTCTGAACCATCTCTTAGTTCTGCTGCTATAGGTTAGTCTGCTGTACCATTATCATTCTGTATCATTCTGTACACAGTTATATTTTAACATTGTAAAGAGCCTTCAGACGACTTCTGTTGTGATTTAGTGCCGAAATTCATTGAACTTAAACCGGTCTCTGGAGAGTTGAGTGATAATGTTATATTTATTTTTTGAGCAGTCAAACCAGAGGTTAAAGTGTTGGTGACCTATATGAAGGACCACATTTGACTGTGAGGTACAACACTGGCTGTCACAGGGTGTGTTTCCACCATAAGGTTCCCAGGAACTAAATTCCAGAAACCTTCCTGGGGTGAAAGGTTCTCGAGCTCACTGTGACGGCATTTCTACAAAAATTAGGTTGATGACAAATCAAAAGTACGTCTGACTCTTATACACCTGCTCAATCACAGATGTGTAAAATACTACAGTATGTGTCCATTGCTGGCTCCTGAACTTTCAGATGATACTGTCTACACATCAGGGATTTGATTTGTCCTTGGAGCTAAATACAGATCCTGGTTCCTCTGGTGAAAACACAGGTAGACGAGAAGCTCAGCCTCCAGTTTCAATAACGTAAAGAAATAAGTGTTTGGTGACTTTGGTGTGGTGTTTGGTTGAATGTCGAATGTTTCTTTTATCTGTGAAATGTGTGAGTATAGTTATCTGACATCATATCTACTGTATACTTAGCTCCTTCATCTCTGCACTAGTAAAAAGATTTAAACCAAAGTGCCATGATTTAGGCAGCAATTTGACACCAGATGGAAATTATATATATGCCTTAAGCATTTTGTAAACATTTCATCACAGCTGAAAGACTTTCTGCTGCGCATGTTTCTCACTGTTGCTTTCTGATCAGCATTAGAAAATGTCACCTCACAGCAAACGAGAAATACAAAGCAGCAAAAATAAAAAATACTTGAGCAGAGAAAGACACAGAAAGCAGAAACTTCCTCTCCCTTTGGGCCTGCTGCCAGTTTTCATCCATGGCAAAGAAGATAAAATTAATCTCACTGCTACAAATGTAGAGTTTAATAATCAAAATGCACTAATGTTCTGTATAATTTAACAGCTTAGCAAAGCTGCTCCTCTAAAATGTCTCAAAAGCTCCGAGAGGGAGACGGAGAGGACACGTCCCTCAGAGAAATCAGTCGATGCCTCATTCTGCAGCAGCAGTATCCCCTTCACCCTCCGTGGACGCTCGGTCTTGATCTCCATCCGCGGGTCGGTCTGCTCAACATAAATTCAGAACTGAACATTATAAAACCGGAGCTCAAAGAGTCCATGGCCTGATCTGACATCACTCAGTGGCGCTCTCCCTGTGTGCTTCCAAACGCCTGACTCATCCAGTCCCCTCACAACTTATGATTACTGGGAAGACCAAAGAGCATTACTGACACTTTGTGTGTGTTTGCACAGCTGCATGAGGCTGCTGAAGCTAAACTTGAAGCAGATTTGCAGAAATGCAGATTTGTTGGCAAAGTTCCTCTTTCAGTTTATTCTACACGCTAACATCCAGTACGGCCTCCAGCTATCGCCGCCGTTCACACTCGCTGGCTCACACTGTGGAACTGATCACTGTTAATACAGACAGACACAAATCATATCAGTGCATTATTCTAATAAACCACCTGCATCAATCAACTACAGGGTCTATGTTTAGGGAGGTCATCTTTTTCCTGCTCTGAGGATTTTCTATGGTGCCGCCTGTATCTCTCCTGGCTAAAGGTGACGATGTGCCTCACGATGTAGTTAAAATGCAGATTTTAGGAACACTCAACACCACATACAGGTTCATGAGGTAAAGCCAATGTTCCAGATTCACATCACAGGCTACACCAGCTGGATGTGGAATCTCTACAAACTGCACATACACACAGCAGTCTGTGCTTTTCTGTGATTCTGTGTATTTAGCTTAGTGGTTCAAACCTTTTGAAATGACTGACAGTAAGTCTGGAAGTGGACTGAACACAATGCACATCTGTGCTGCTCTCATTAATGGTTGTCTCCTTCTTTATTGCTGTTTTTCTGGCTCTGCAGGACAATTATATTATACGCACGGTTAGAAGTGAATTCTAACCGTGCAAACAAAGCTCTGATTGGCTTTGTTGGTTTTTTCAAGCAGAGATACAGCTGTCAATTAGCACAACACCAAACCTACAGTATGTGAATCACTGATGAGGGAGATGTGGGCAGCAGTTTAATAGGCTGGAAACTCGAGTCTGTGTTTTATATTAGCACAGTCAAACATTCAGTTGTGTTGTAGTACATGGAGCTTTTAGTCGGCTGTGTGCAACAGTTGGAGCAAGTTACCCATTGATCTCACTGTAGCTGGTTCTTTCCCCTGTTTCTTCTTCACATGTGGAGGTGTGTAGGCCAGGCCCTGTACAGTCACTCACTGATATCGGTGTGTGTGTGAAACTGCAGAGCACTATATGAATACAGGTCTTTTACTCGCTCATTGTTAAAATATTCATAGTTGGATGAATTAGTGCTGTGTATGTGAAACACCATGAAAATGCTGTTTGCTTCTGTTCAGCACAGTTGCTGTGTTATTTCAACACCATGTCGGTGCAGAGTGAAGGTTTGAAGGTCTATAATGATGAACTGTGGCTCCTACAGCAGCAGCAGCCACGAGGCCTCCTGAGAGAAACCAAACCGCTGAGCTCCAGACTCTCTTTAGAGCAGAGGAGAAGCTCCTGGACTGTTCGACTGGGATTTCTACTGTGGAATTAATGGACAGTAGCCAGAGTGATTTGTCTTGCATTGATTGGTTATTCTGTATTCTGTTCAGCTCTTAACTTTATGTTCATACCACTTTAGAAGCAAACACTACTCTGCTCTCCTGTGTTACATAAGACTGTGATGCTGCTGCTTTCATCAGTACAATCAGAACAAGGTGCTCTGTGACCACAGGAACCACCAAATATGATGGTTTTGTTTGACTTCATGTGTATTTCATAGCTACTTAGAGAGGTGGTGAAAGCATCTGATCACATGACTGACTTTGTACTGCCTGTTAATATTGTTACTAGAGTCAAGATGCCAGTTACTAGTAGTATGTTAACAGAAATCCTATTATACTGCATGTTAACTTCAAGCTAACACCTCTTCAATAATAACCTCTGTAAGTCGGGACTTTTTTATTTTTAACTTGTAATAATTGATTTTTCTGTTGTGTATTTCAGTTTTAAAGTGCTCAAATAAGGCGACTGGAAACCGTTCTCTCTCAGGTGAAGAACTCTTTGTCTATCGGCCAAACTAAACACCCGTCTTCAGAGAGGCTGGAGAAGACTGTTATGCACAGATTTTTATTTCCTAAGTGGTACCACTGGAAACTATAGAAGCTCATTTCCACCAGTCAATGTTTTATTTATGTCCCACTGGTCATTTCCTCCTGAATTTCCTGCAGGCGCCTCTGTGTATCAGTTCTTTATGTAATCGAAAGTAGACTAAAGTCTGACTCTATATTTAAATACTGTATCTGTTATTTTATTTATTTCATAATGTTCCTTTTGGAACTTATTGTGACGTCGTTTTCAGAAACTTCTACTCACATGATTTCCAGTATTCATCGGTCTCCTGCAGAAACGTAGGTGAAGGTGTGTCTTAGTATTTATTTTGTCAACTGAGGCTGCAACTGTCGCCATCTTTGTTGTGTACAGACACCATTGTAGGTGTTGTTCTCATGTATCACATCATTTGTTTAGTTTGATGAAATTAACAGATTTGAAACTGGATGAGCTGAAGAACAAAAACTGTGCAGACCTGAACTGTAGATGCACTATGAAGCTGACAGTAACACAGACAACCAGTGTCCAGTTACACCTACATCCTGGAAACATGAAGCAGCTTGTGGTTGTGTGTGTGTGTTTCCAGAGCAGGTGTGCTGTATCAGAGTGCTGCTGACAACAACACACACACACACACACATTTACACAGGAGATGGAGAAACAGCAGGTGGCCCCATTACCAATGCGACATACTCCTGCTCTCTGCAGCATGATCATCATCTCCTCATGTCTACCCTCCCTCAACCCACTCATGTGGGTTTGATGGGAACTACACTCGCGCTGCTGTCTCCTCTGGGGGCACTGCAGCAAGTGTGAAAGGCACTAGTGAAGATACAATAATTCCTGTGAGCACAGAGACAATTTCTGAACCTGTGCTGCAGGGCATCGTCTTGCTCCCGACTACAGATGGTGGTTTTTTTCTCAACTTTTGCAAAAAAACTAAAAACAAAACCCGGCACGGTGGAGCTGCCTCCAGACTGTTGTTTTGCACAAGCTATAGCAATGAAGAGCAATGAGCACAAAGTTCAATGACAAACACTCCACAATAAAGCCTCCTCCCGTCAGTGTTGAAAAAGCAGCAGTAGACTGAGTCAGAGCTCTCTGGATACAACAGTTTCATCTTCACAAAGATTCGTTAGTGAAAGCAAAGTCTGTGACATCAAGACTGATAAAAAGGCTGCAGAGGTTTCCACTGACCACAAACACTACAGAGTGGGATTAAAAAAGACTGAAGAAAATCTCTTCTAGTCTCTGTACATGTTCCAACTCCCTCTTTCCTGTCTGTGAATCACTAATCATGACAAAACAGAGTCAGAACAAAGGATGAACATTTAAAGCAACAAAGTCCTACGAATGTTGGGTTTCATTACATCATGGAGCTCTTACGTTTGTAGATTACAGTGAATGTTCTATATCTGCTTGTTGTGTGTTTACATCAGATCTGCAGCGTCAGTATTGTGCATGTTTTGTTTTATGAATGCAGTATCTTAAATAGCACAGCACGTCTGTCAACTCTGATCCCTGTTGAACCCAGTGTATCACTTTTTCCTTCACTTCCATCCATCCTAGTGAAGCTGTAACGTCTCAGAACCATCTTCAAACTGGACAAAGCAGCAGGTAGATTTGTCAGGAGAGCCACGTCTCCCTGCGTCCCAGCTACTGTCAACACCACAAACTCTGCAGTGAACCCTGAGCGCTCAGCCGGTACACAAACATATAGAATAGACAGCAGACATCACTGTAAGAATGAGGACAGATGAAAGCCAAGGTCAGACAGAGTGAGATAAACAGAGAGAAGTGAGGCAGCGGACACAAGCTGTTCTGCTCTTTAAAAGCATCCATTTATTTATCTACATGGATTTTGATTTTATTTATTTTTTGTCAGTTTGGGAGAAATTGAAGCATCAGGTGAGATGAAAACTGACATAATGTGTTTAAGCAGAAGGAGAAAAATCTACAACTACCTGAAGTTCTTCAGCTGTTCCAGTCAAACCTCGTGTTCCCTCCACCTCCCTATTCTACCCGGACGGCCAGCTGAACCTGAGACTGAGAGGAGAGCGAGATCTGACGCCCTTCATAAAATGAAAAGACGATGACACTGATTGTGAAGCACTGTGAGCTCCAAGCTGCTCTTTTAGTCTCTGGAGAAAATCAAATGGCTAAAAGGAGGAAAAACAAACACATGATCCCTGGTTTGATCATTTGATAATTCATTGACAGTTGTGTGTTTGTAATTTTTGACTCAGCAAAAATGAATTTAATAGATTTTCTTAAACGTAACGTTAGCTGCATGTTAACTTTTCCACATTAGCTGTGGAAAAATCCAATTTAAGTTGTTCACATGGGAAACATTGAGTTGTGAGTCACTTGGAATTAAAGGTGATTTGAGGTCACTTCAGCATCTGAGGTGAACGTAGCTACGACTGCAGGTTTGCAGACTGTGTTCACGGAGTCTGCAAAGAGGAAGCTGATGTAGTTCAACCCTCCATCAAGATGTTTGAACACAGCAAACGAGCTCTCGTCAAATGAACACTAGACGTTATCTTGGATGTTAATGCCTCTCTCTCTCAACTGAATCAACTGAAAACCCCACACACCACATGTGAGGAGGGCGGGAGATTGATTGATAGACTTTGGCTTGTTCTAACAGACTAAGATGAGCATCGAGAGGTTCCACTGAATAATAGTGTTACTGTAGGGAGCACAGGAAGTCTTCCCACTGAACCCCCCCACAGGCCCATTAAACATTAACATACACATGAAAAGAGACAGAGACAGAGACAGAGAAAGGATAGGAAGACATAATGAAGACAAATGTTGAAGCATTCATCACTTTGTTTGTCTTTGCTGTTTTGGACGGTTGGACCAGACTGGAGAGAACGACTTAAACAGCTTCAGACACTGAGCATGACCTGATGTCTCTGCCCTGAAATCCATTTTCAAAAACCCACCCACACACACACACACACACACACACACACACACACACACACACACACACACACACACACACACACACACACACACACACACAGAACAGAACACCCAGCAAGCGTCATCCAGCTTTCCAAGGCTTTCCTCTTCCATCACATCACATTACAGCATCAGAGCAGCCAATCAGGGAGAGGGAGGGGGAGAGGAAGCCTTTCAATGTTCTCAACAAATGAGAGGACAGGGTGAGATGGCAGAAAGAGAGAGAGCGAGATGGAGATGGAGGGAGAAACATGGTGAGACATATATAATGACAGAGAGACAGACTCAGAACTGTAGAGACTATGATGAAGAAAGAGTCAAGTGAGATCAGGATGAACAGAGAAGGACAATAGTAACTTACACATCAATTTATATATTTTATTACACTAAACAGCCGACATGCAGTAGTTCACTGACTGACTAGAACAGCTGTTCTTTTTTAAAACTGCAGCTTTCATATATTTATTTATTTAATGAGAAATAAAGTAAAGAGCTCACACAGTCAAGTAAAACTTGTGGGACCAGCAGACAGTCCTCGTGTTCCCCTGCTCGGCTTAACAAGAGAGATTTAATGAAGTGGAAAAACAAATCTAAGGAGAACTGTCGTAGGACAGACAAATTAAACGCCTTTCTCTTCTGGTCTGTGATAATAGACAAAAAGCAGCTAACAGGGTCTGAACAGCAGCAATGAACTGACCGAACGAGCTCAGAATAAACATTTAATGTCTTCACAATAAAAATACAGTTATCACTGAGCTGAGTCAGTATATATACAGACCACAGATCAAACCCAGGTTTCCACTGTTTCTGAATATTAACATTAGCTTTTAACAGGCGTGGACTCCTGTGAGGTAGGTTTGTGTCAGTCTGTGGCTGGAGCTACTGTCACTGAATAAATAAAAGAGATACAAAAGGGGGGGGAAATCAAGCATGAAAGCACTCTTGCCATGTCTCTTTCTGCTTCCTCGTTCTATTCCTCATCACTTTCGTCATCTTGTCCATCTGAATGTGCGTCACGCCGTCAGGAAACTGAGTCCACTCACGTAGAAGAGTTCGAGAATCTCAGTTACCTTGAAATTCTCACTGATAATTCTCCATTAAGGTTAGTAGAGAAACAGCCTGAACACCAGTGAGGTCAGAGGTCAAACAGGGCAAGTGTCTGATATACAGCGATCACACCCCCTGACTGAGCATTTCCTTCATTACTGATAAACCTTTCATATAAAAGTAACTGTGTGAACTGTATGGGTCCTTATTGGACTCATCTGTGAGACTGATGAGTCTGCACACAGTTTACGTAGGAAACCCACCCCCTAAAGTCCTGATGTGGTCAAAATAACCTGTGGATTTCACAAAGAACCAAGCACTGCACATCTCCATCACTGTATGTGGCTCCTGAGTGAACACTATGGATTCCCTCCTTCACTGGGCACCACAAACATCCAGGAAGGTGGAGAGCGGAGCATCAGCTCCCTAACAACGAAGACGCAGCAGAGGAAGGTCAGCCGCTGCTTTCATCTAGTCCATGCTGACCTGCTCCATCATTGTTTGGAACACTTCCTCCTCCGCCACGGACAAGAGCAGACTGCAGCATGTCAACAAAACCCAGGTCCCTCAACTAATAGATGTTCTGGCCTCATTATCACATCACCAAGACAAAATCCTTTGTAGATGCAGATGCTCATTAACTTATATTTGGATATTTATCCTTTGTAAACAACAAGTTCTACTTGTTCACTCAGCACGTCGGAGTCTTTGCCAAGAACACTTTTTTGAACCACTACGTCTCCAGATGAGCGCTGTCCCAAACTATCGTAATGAATGTCTCAATTAATTCTAACTGTAGCTACGAATGGACGAAAACCAAAGAAAAACAGTTGAGAAACAGCATCACCACAAAAGCCATTAGAGAGCTGAAGCTTTTAATCATATGACACAACTTCTTCAGCAACTTCCCTGATTTAAGATCAATAAAATGTGTACATCAGCGATCCCCCGACAGCTGGGTAAACGTCTGCTGATGAGGTTCATGAAAAGCTTCTGATCCGAGCCTGTGGTGGCATTTAGTCAATTACTATTTCCTAGAAAATGAAGTTGCATTTCTGGCAGCCAGCAAATGTTGTGAATAGTTGTGTCCATTCTTGACCTTAACAACATTTTTACTAAAGGTCGACTTTCTGCCTCTTTTCCGATGATTTCAACACATCATGGTCGTTTTTACTCATGTAACATGTGACCTACGCTAAGGTCACAGGTTGACCACTGATGTAGAGTTTTTATTTTCTTAGTGAAATGATTTGATATTTTACTTGATGAATAAAGAAAATCTCATTTTTATCTTCAAACTATAACAGTTTATTTTCAAGTATTTGTTGCAACTCTGACTCAACACTGTGCTAAAGGGAACATCAGCAGGGGCTTCAGCTCAAGGATGACTCCAGGGCTCCTGCTTTACACACCTTCAAAGCATGCTCATTCTTTCATCTCCTTACCTTTATCCTGTCAGGAAATCAAGGTGAAATCAGCGAGAACTAGCTGCCACACTAATGAAAATATCTATCATGAGCTTCTCTTGAAAACATGACGTGAACCCGACACAGAACAACCTTTGCTCAAACAGTTTAATGTTTGAATAAGATTCATTTTTTAATTCTTTTTGCTGTTATTGTTGTGTTTTACTAGTTTGTCTTATTTCAGATGAGTAACTAACTTGAGGTGTTTTATACCAAACAAATAGCAGCCAAACAGAATATGAAAGTCAAGGCTGGTGAACTTTGAGAACACTCAGCTCGTCTTTTCAAATCACGAATACCAACTGGAGACTTGCAGGATTCGCTGATAGACCTCAGTCTGTCTGACAGAAACTCTTTGGCATTTCGCTGACCGCTGTTCAACTTCTGCGCCCAACTAGACTTTATATGAAGTTACCGACTAGAACAGAGGGACTGAAAGCAATTTACATTGGCATTTAGCTGACATTCCTTTCCAGAGAGATTTAAAACAAGAGTCAGGAGACTAATTCTTGGAGTGTAACACTGCTAAAATGAAAAAGTAAGACACTGGAGTCACAGTTACTTCATTTGTACCTGGACATTACTCCTGTGCAGCATGAATGCAGGTTTCACACCAATAAGGGAAAACGATTTCTTCATGGAGCTTGATTTGTGCTTGGAGACGCTGTGATTCTGATCTGTGTTTGAAAGCTGGACCATCCAATCCCGGAGGGATACGTAGGCCACAACAACGAAGGCAGATGAACTGATACACTGATACTATACACTAATAAACAAAGACTTGATAAATTAAACCACAGAAAATAAGTATGTCAGCATCAGTGGTGCAGGTAAACGTGTACATAGATGGATGCATGGTGTGGATCCATTATAAAACCAACTCAGGTCAACTCAAATAAAACAACAACACAGTTACTGACCTGCAAATACTGAATCTCACAAACCTCATCTTGAAACCTTTTCTTTTACTGGCACTTAGTAGTCTAAACTTTCTTTCCACCTCTAAAACCAACAAAAAACAGCAAATTACTATGTAATAAAATCACTTCAGCAGCTTCATACTGAGCTAATATATCACAATGTATATTTGCAGCAAAATGAACTTTACAAGAGCACTTTATCAATTTCAGATCAAATTTATTTGTGCTGTGACTTTTCTCAGATATTAAACCTGCATGAACTTGGTATAAGATGTTTTAATTAAAAAATACCTTAAAATGAATTTTAAGGTATAAAGCACACACTCCATATTGTTTGACGTAGCAGTGTGGGATTGTAAACTAATGACAGTCTACATGTAGAATTCACCATGCGGAGGTACACGTATGAAGACACAGAGCAGCTTCCTGCTTGAACAGACCTCAGAGATATCTATCTGGCTGCTTTCTGTATCAAACAGTTTGGTGTTATGATGAACAAACAAACCCTGTGACCTCACTCTTCTTCCTGAGACGCTGCCATCAGCAGCCAATTAGAAAACATCTTAACAAAGACATGAAAAGCAGAGAGAGCAGAGCATCAGTGGACTACATATGGAGGCAGCAGGTGTCCACACAATGCGACTCTAAAACACACAGGCCTGCTGAACGCCTTTAATTAATGACTATAATATAGACAGCACCACTTCAAACACTTGCACTCATACACATTAAAGACACTGAGGTGAATAAGGAGAAAACTACACAAAGGAAAGGAGACAAAAGAAAGCTGTATATGTTCCAGAGCCTGGGTTTCTTTAAATTACCATTTAGTTGAAATGCTTTAGCCTTTAAATACTAATGGATTAGTGTTCTAGCATTTACCATTCTACAAACACAAATATGTTTCAGCTCACTCAGGAAGTCAAGACTATTCTTTTCAATACTGCTAAACTACTAAATTAATGTCTGTCTGCTAGAGCAGCTGTTTGAGACCAAACAGGGGCTTACTGGCAAATTATTATAGAGCGCCATAAAGAATTTAAAGACAGAAACGAGTTAGCGTTTCAGCACTTCTGGCTCCCAAAATGCCCAAAATAAGGTCAACACGAGTTTAAGAGATTCTCATTTTATCTATAACCAAACATTTGTCTGTCCATAAATACCCCACTTGTGACTTCTGAAGCTGTCCTAAAAAGTGTTTAAATGAAACTACAGAGACTGTACACATCAACAGGCTGTTCAATTTTAATGAAAAACTATTTCCACAGCATAACATACTTTCCTGTGACTTTCTGACCTTTCTACTCAAAATCTCCTGAGTCAAGTTCCAGAAAGAGTTCCTGCCAAGAGCTCCGACTTCTACAGAGGAACCGTTGTGTTTTCATTGCTTCCTATAGAGACACAACAAACCGAGAGCTAACGAGCTGAGAACCAATGAGCCATTGTCTAACAACGTTTTGTCTTGCCTTGTGCAGTCTTAATTATATATGAAGCGACATGAGGTTCTCTAAGTGGCTTTCAGACCAGTTTAATCCTCTTGGAGAGTTTAGCTCAATGAGGGGTGAATGGGCGCCGTTTGACAGTTGAGTTCAATTGATGACGAAGCAGCCGTTCATTTCCTTTTGTAATTTAAAGCCAGTTACAGAAACCAAGAGACGAGTGACAAGGAGACGGGCTCAAAAGTCAAACGCAGTGAACCACTGGATCAATTATTTAAATACATCAACAACAATACAAAGACACAGGAGGACTCGAGCAGGTCAGCACATGTTCAGATGCTGATTAATGTGGAGATCATTCGACACAGAGTGGAGGGAAGCTGGTTCAAGGAAGTCTTCACAAAAGAACTCGCTCCTTTGTTTTATACTGTGGATACGGGTTTAAATCACAACCATGGTTTTACATGTGGGGTACCACCTGGACAGACGGCCAGTTTTTGGATTGTAGGAGGAAATTCATGCAATCACAGGGGGAACATGCAAACTGGAGACGATCGCAGGCTTGGATTCAGAACCTTGAGTCCCCTGTAGGGTTGGACCTTTGCTCTACTGAGGGGATCTGACTCCCGTTGTTCAACAAATCGTAGCCATGTGTGGACCTGCATTCATCACCACAAGTGGCTCAAACAGAAGACTTCAGAGAGCTGACTTCAATTGCCCTTCTTCCACCATCATGTTTCCTATTTTCTATCTTCTATTGCTTCACTTCACCTCTTTACCCCTGAATCACTCCTCTGTGATTGATCTATGCTTTTGCTCCTCAGAGGAAGTTTTGGAGAAGCAGCTCAGAATTAACTAATTTTAAAATAAGCTGAATTTATTTCTCAGGAGCGTGTTGTGTAAATCACTTTACAGCTTAGTGGGTTTAAGATAAATCTACGTTGACATGTTGATCTTGACACACACCTTTTGTTGAGTATGAAAGCTGAAGAAAAGGGAAGAGGAGGGACTGAAATATCAACAGATTAGACCTTTTAATATATTAAATGATAATAAACTTTTGACATCTACAAGAGAAACAGCCTTAACTCATAAACTCAGCTCCAGCCTTGACAACTTAACACCCACTTTACTTTTACTGTGAACAAAGGGGAGAACACAATGAATGAGTTTGAGGAGAGACTGTCCAAGAAATGCACCATAGTCCCCACTTGAAATTCTCACTGACTAAAAGAAAAAGATTAAAATTAAAAACATTTCTTTTCACACAAAAAATTCAAGTGAACGCATCATTAAAAGTAATGCTCCCTGTGTGTCGGGCGGTACGAAGACTGTGAACAAAGGGAGGTCGTGTTTGCAGAAATATCAGGAAGGCAACAACCGACCTTAATTAAATCTCCAGTCAACTGTCGACTTTACTCATCTACATCCCAGAATGCAACATGCACCTTGTTAAAGGAGCTGTTAGGCTTAAACCTGACTGCGACCTGAGGTCAGGACACGTTCGCACCTCAAACTGCTGCAGAATTTAAACAAGCAAGAGAAGTATGAGCACAGTAAAAGGAGAACGTTAACAGTTCTGCAGCACAAACGTTATTTTAGAATTTGTTTATGATGTGATCAAAAGCGCTTTAGATATCTGAGGGGATATTTCTTTATACTAACAGTCGACCTATGACTGCAGATATCCAGCATTTAACAGTTTCAGGGATCGTTCAGACCTGAATTCGACTGATGTGTTTAGAGCTGCTCAAACATATTGTATGAAGGTGGTAAAATAAAACTGTCCCTGTAAATGAACTAGTCTCTCTCTCAGTCCCCATCCAGACTTTCTAACACTAGCTTTCTGTTAACCTGACACCACCACCAAGCAGCATTATCCTGCTCTCAGACTTGACAAAGCTCCTCCAGAGGCGCAAAAACTAATAAATTGACTTGGACGTGTAAAATTGGTGGATTTGCCCTTTAATTTATGAGTATGAAGGTACAGCTGTGGTTCTCAAAGGGATGAGAGCTGGAGATAGAACAATTCACACAAACACACACAGATTTTACCATGAACACATTCAGTATGCAAACAAGCTCTACGCGGAGGCAGAGACATAAATGCATCCTAACAGCGCCGCGCCTCAGGCAGAGCTTTTCTTCATGCTGTCTGGAGCTAATCCACCTCTGTTCTCCTCCTCCTCTACCCTTTTCACCCTCTCTCTAATTCACTCTGCTCCACTCTTTCTCCTTTCTTTGCTCCATGTTACTTCATATTTTAATATTTTTGATTTTAATCATTTCCATCTCGTTCTTTTCCAGCGCTCTTGCTGGGATAGAGATCTTACCACGCTTGAGAGCTCGTGTTCGTCTGATCAGTCTCGTCTATGATGAAACATTTATAAAATGTCAACAGAAGTGTGCAGCATGGTTCAGTCACACGGTGCAGTTGAAGAATGGAAACGCGAGATATCGTTTCTTTGGACTCACTGGACGGGAAAGACCTTGACTGTTTATGATCAGCTGAGCTGCAGACACTGGTCTGGTAGCGTCTAAAGATTGAGCTTTGAGTTATTAAGTCTTTTTTCCATCACCAATACAACAAAAGAGACAAAACCAATGATGATTTTATCATAATTTCATTGTGTGTAGTCAGTTCTTTAGCGTAGACTTCAGTTTCACAGGTGTGTAGCCGTCACCTTCTGCTCCTTTTCCTTTTTTGCTATCTCAGGTTTGATCCACGCCCACTCATGGCGCCAGTGTTGTCAGGGTTCCTGTTGGGATCCGTCTGGCATCTGGCTCTCGTTGTGAACCACGTTTTCCACTGGTTGCTAAAGACAACACATCACACATCCTTTATGCAGCAGCAGCTGGTCAGTGTAGTTAGTTGGGGACTATTTTCAGTGGCGGATGTGTTTTTGGTGGAGTTGAGCTTGAAGCTCCATCGAGCATAGAATACACACCTCTGTGAACAAGTAACGGCTGTTTGGCACATGGGGTCACAGATATGGAAAGACCTGTTTTTTCTATGAGTCAGTCAGCGGACTCTCTAAATTACAGACTGATGATTTCAACATGCTCCTGCATTGTCTTCGTCCTTTGTCGTTTGACAAGGTCAGTTTAGGACAGCTGCTTCATGAGCCTCAGTGGAGGTGTGTATTACAGGCTGGTAGAGAAAAAGAGCAAGAGGAAACGGTTTGTGTTTGTCTGTTTACCCACACACCCACACACACACTCCAGACTGTCAATGTCTTTATCAGCGCTTCTCCCCAGGACGGCCTTCTGTTCCACCTGACAGCTGCCTCTGATTGGGTGTTGATGAAAAACACCATTTCCCAGAGCACACTGCAGCCCGGCTATCCATCCATGCAGCCGGCTGCTCGGTGTGCGGCCAGCGTGAGATTTGGAGTCTGCAGCTTGGATGTGGCTGAGCTGCTGCGTCACGCTCAGTCATGCACTGCGGCGGCCATATTGATACCCTCACAGAAGGGCAGAAATCAATCCTCCTGTGTGTGTGTGTGTGTGTGTGTGTGTGTGTGTGTGTGTAGCTGCTGATCTTTACTCTTTACGTCCTCTTTTCTTTCTTCTTAAAAACAGTGATGTTCACTTTTGTTAGTAAGTTGTTCACTTGGTCTGTTGAACACTTAATAAATAACAAGGTGCTGATTCATCTCAGTAAAGGGCCAGTACACAAACTCTAGAAAAGATAAAGTATGTTCTTATACCTCGTGATAAGAATCACATTAGCCCTTTTTCTACATTACCCACGTCCCCCTACACCTCCACTAATTAAAACTGTTCAATAAACTGTGACAAAATGGAGTTGACCGATGTTCGGTCCACATCCAAAATGATATTTGAACATATCAACCACTGCAGAGGTTGTCCTACTGATTACTGTGCCCTCTGACCCTTCCTCAGGCATCCCCCCCAGGCCTGTGTGTGTTTGTGCAATCTATTGAACACATGTTCATTTCCATGAATAAACCCTCTAATATACATGACCCCATGACCCCCCCTCCAGCACAACACTGGCGAGGCCCTAATAATAATAATAATAATAATAATAATAACAAGGGAAGAATAGCTTTGATTATTTCTCTACAGTTTGGGGTTAAGGAGCAGATTAATAATAGTTATATAATTCTTCAGCTAACTCAATATGCTGATGATGACTGTGATTAGATCCAGAAATACCAGTAAATTAAAATTAAAGGGAGTTCTGATCCTCTACCATACACAACATACTGCTGTCATGATGTGTGTCGTCCTGACAGCACCTCAGACCACACAGCTGCACCTCCCAACATGGCTGCCAGTTGGGAAATTTACATTATTCCTGTGGTTTCCTCAACAGCGGTGGAAAAACTTTCTGGTTTGAAGCTTCCAGAGCGAATTTCCAGCTGTGAATTCATTTGCGAGCGGCAGCCTGGTCACTGTAGCTTACGAAACAGAAACACAATTTCCAAGGTGGAGAAAGTGTGGGCATGAGCTGATTTGCATATCTGCATCAGGGAGGAAGAGAATTACCCTCGTGAAGCTTCACGTCCACGTTTGAAGGAAAGTTTACGACTCAGTAAACAGATTCAGTGAAGGTGGTTATTTCTCCAAATATTCAACAAATTCAAACCACTTCTGCACGAGACTGGAGAAGACATCAAATGCTGAAAAGAGGTATGTAGTGTTTGAGGGAGGGGGTGGTGATAGTAGTGAGTGAGGGTGGGGTGGGGGAGGGAAGAGCTCACATCAGGAGAGCAGGACGTTGTCCGAGGACAGAGATTATTGACAGGCCATTAAGAAAGCAATAACCTCTATTGACCTTTTGATAACCTTTATTGAACTCTTTTACATTATCACCTCATTACTTACCCCCCCCCCCCCCACTCCAAAGACCAACAGAAACATAGTTTAATGATGCTGAAACTACTACTTACGTTTGTTCTCTGTGTTACAAACACGACTTACAAGCCTATGAAAATATCCTAAAAAGCCAGTGTGTGTGTGTTTGTGTGTTAATGGGGTGAACAACCCCCCCCCCACAGCTATATTATATTCATTTTGTGCTATGAGGCAGCAAACATCTTACTTATTGCCCTTTTAAAAGTGGAGCAGAGAAGGTTATGAGTAGGGAGGTTTAGGAAGGACGGAAGAATAAGGGAGGAAGGAGGCAATCCAAGGAGCTCCCTTAATCATCATCACAGCCGAATGACAGTCCCGGCCGGTCCGCACAGACTCGGCCAGACAGCCAAACCAAAAAGCCCATCTGCTCCTCGTATCCCTCAACAATGAGCCTCTAATCTGAATAAATGGGTCTCCTGCTCAACTCGCACTTCTAATGGCTCTGTTCATCACACGGAGCAGGGAGGAAGGGATGAAGATGAAGAGGGAGAAATGGGGACGGTGAGGAGTTAGAGAAAGAATTAGTGAGTGTTCATGCGTTCAGAGTCCAAACTTACTGTCACACTTTAATGTTGGTGGTTTGTTTAGTTGACTGGTTTTAATGAACCACAGGCTGTGACTCCTTTAGTTGCTGCACATACACTATGTCAGCAAGTCACCCTCAAATCCTAAGGACAGGTTAGACTGTTCAAATGTCCTATAGTGCTTGTTAGTTCTAAGAACGTATTATACTTTGAAGAAAGATGGGTTCAGAGAACTGAAAGGGTTTAACAACAAAAACGACATGAAAAAGAACCATTACAGAAGAAAAGCAAAAGCATGAGAGAACACAGGATGACAGGAGTTAGAGAAGATTAGTGTCAACAGGAAAACAAGAGGTACCAGATCGATAACATCGTGTGATTAAGTCCAGAGAAGAGGTTTATCTTTTCTTATGTGTTGTTTAACAAACCAAATCTGTCCCCTGGGACAATTAAATTTGAATGGAAAACCAATAGGAGCTGGATGATAATGAGGAGTCTTGTACTGTCAATATGTAATATAGAAGGGACACAATATGAGTAACTGCCAGCTACATTGTGGGCTGGCACGACTCTATGGACGCTTCCTTTGAACAAGGGCCGGCTGTTACTTGTAGCCTTCAAAAATATGGCAGCAGCAGTGAAAACATAATTTTTTCTACTAAATCATGAGCCAAAAACTGTTTCTGAAAGAATACCATTTGAGAAAGATGGCATGCAGTTGATGAATTATCAGGGGGGTTCACATCATCAAAAACAAGTCCCCACAGTCCACGGCTTGATGCCGGCCTGAAATGACTCTCAGCAGCTGCTCAAGACTGAAATCCAGCTGTAAAGCAGAGCTTTGTTGGGGCCCTCTCACTGCTCACCACTACAATTCATGAGTAGCTTTGTTGTCTCTGTTCCCCCGTTACTTCCAGGTGACCAGCAGAGCCCATCTTAATATGAATTTCAATTTCAGCTCTAAAAAATAAACTACAGTCAGAATTCAGTGGTTTGAGATTTTATTATCTTATTAAACAGTCTGAATATGAAATGACTGTGAAAAAAACAAAATCCATATGAAAATGAATCATAATGATCCACAGAGATGATGAGAAGAGACTGGAATATTCCGATCTCCTCAAAACTCTCCCTTTAGGTTTGGACTGAAATCCAAATCGAGTCTAAATAGCTCGACTCGACACAAACCCTGATGCTGCTTCGACTAATAGGTAAGCAGTGAGTTGGAATCGTGCAGCACAGTGTGCCTCTGCCACGCCACACGATGAAATCATTTCTTCTTTACACTGTGATGAACAAACAACCCAGGAACAAACAAAACACAATCCTCGACAGAATAATGGAAATTACCTTTGAAGGGAGCAGCTCTGTTTCCTTTAACAACTAAATAAAAGTGGAAAACAGACCCATTAAAAAGCTTCTAGCTGTTAAAAGTGGAATATTATGGACACAATTAAACTTTATTTATAGAGGTCACTGCTGATTTGTGCTGAAAAAGGCTCTTTAGGAGAGGTTCACCTCAAAATCTTTACGTCTGTAAGAATCAGATCCTGACAATAAGACAATCAAACTGAGTCTGGAATTAAACTGGAATACAGCCACCTCTCTCCTCGGAGGATGTATTAATGCAGCTAAACAGAGAGATCCTGTTCTAGAGCATGAGGATGGAGACTGGGCCGAAGGTTCAGCTTCACTAATTCAATTCTATTAATTAAAATCTGCCCTCCTTAAAGCTCTGAACACAAAATACAAAAACTCCAATGTCTTCTTTAGTACTGGAGAACCTTCCTCACAAGAACCATTTCTAGTAGTTGAAGTACTCAGTACTGGATTTCAATGTACCATCTTAACAGCACGTTGAAATTGTGTCTCCAGTTTAAAAGGAAGTTAAAGCTCCTCAATGAACTAAAGAAGCCTCTGGGTTCATTTCACCCACGGTTGGTTTTGTTGTGAGTGAGAATCCATCAGTTTCTTCCAGACAATTACCCAGCAAGTTATTAACAAGAGAGAGAACACGACGCATTTAACTGACAACTTTGTTGAATATTGGTTTTTGGTTTAAAAGGTCTCTCTGTGACAAGATTTAATATCAGAACAAATCAATGCTGCTACGTTTTCAGAATCACCTTTTATTGCTTTGGTTCCCCTTAGATGATGTTTGTCTTCCGTTCTCAATAACCAACAGTCTTCACAGCTTCTCCCTGTCAGTTTGTGTCATGACAGTGTGTCGGCTGTAACGTTATCACTCTCTGTGATCATCCAGGGCCTGGTCCACTTGTTGTCCACTCCACACGGTGGTGTTTTCTGTGGGAGTCCCAGCAGATCGGTCTCAGCTCGCGTCGCTCTGCCTGACACTCGCTCATACCAGAGGTGGGGGGGCAGCTTGAAGTCAGAGCATTCATAAAATAAAAGCCTGGGTTGTTTATTCATCCCAGCACCGTTCAGCCCCCCCTCTTAATGTTGATGTGGATAACACGACTGGGAACAGCGACAATGACCAAGACATACAAAGAGAGACATCAAGTAACACGGTGCACAATAATGAAAACGTGGACGTGTTCCCATGGATCATCTGTCATGTATGTTTGTTTTACGGTGCGGCGCTCTGCTGTAATCCAGCACCGCTATCACACACGAGGAGGCAGCTACAGCTCAGATCTGTTACATCACTAATAGCTGTTTACTGTTTGCTCCTCACATGGAAGGTGGAGGCAGTTTTATGTTGCCCAGCAATCTTACTGCACATGGAAACTCTGTTATGTAAGCTGTGCTTTTGTCCCTCAGACAAACAACAGAGAACAAAGTTTTTGCCACAAGGTAAGAACAGAAAACACCAAAGCTTCAACTAAATCCGTTTTTTATTAAGGACTGCACTGAAGAGCTGGATGGATAAATGGGCCGATATTAGCTCTCTGCAGATATATTGGTATCAGTGTATATACTGTGCCAGCTCATAGGTAAACAATGAACTGCAGGAAGGAAATACACCAGTGTCTGATGTAATACAGAAATCTGCATGTTATTGTCCATAAACCATGGTGTTACTGCAAAATGGGACAATTTCACAGAGCTTAATGTCTAAAACGCTGAGTTTCAGTTTGGCTGTGTGTCATTGTTTTTGATGAATACCTATCAATTATCAAAGTGTACTGTTGAATTTTAAAGGTCTTTCAGTGTCAGCCTTGTTTGTTCAGCTCAGGTCAGACCAACAATTCCTCAGCTCAAAGTGGGTTTGACAGTTGCCCTGCTTTTACAGATGACATTTAAAAATGACTAAAACATAACATTAATCTGACGAGCAGTAACAACGGCTAAACTTAGAGAGGAACTACACACAGCCTAATAACCCTTCCTGTCATCTAGCACACATCAAGGACAGCATGCAGTTCCATATGGTTGGACACCACCGATCTAGCAGTTTCTGAATGATCAATCCATCAATCTGTGTAATACAGCACTCTAAATTATACTTATATAGTAGCTCATATGGTCACAATCACAATATGTGCTTTAATAATTAGTTATGTGCTGTGAAAATATCTTGAAATCTTCTTATTGGGAGTGTTAATGATGTTCTGACACTGATTAACCAAGCTGCTAAAATCCCTAAAGCCACTATTCAGATTGGAACTGGACAGAATGAGCCGATCGAATCACACCTATGTGAGCTAAACAGACTGATTTACATCAAAGTGTTTATAAAAATCTCACAGGGGGGGTGTTGTGCTAAAAAATAAAACTTCTCTGCAGCTTCACTCTTGTCATTAAGTCTTAATGTTCACTGAACCGATGGTTCGTTATTAAAGGATTCAGATCCTGGCCCACAGCTACTGATGCACTTACTCTAAATCACTCCGGATAAGAGTATCTGTGAGGCTAAATGCCTGCATCTGTCTATATCCTTATATTGTAATTGCCACCATCCTGTATCGATTACACTCAAAAATCCATTGAGCCTAATGTGATTTCATTAAGATACAGTCCGAGTAAGCTATTCCAAACAAATACGGCAGACAGGAGAGTCGATCTCTGAAGTTTTGCTGCAATATCGAGACATGGAAACATTTTCAAGGCCAGAAAATATTGAAAATGATCTAAGCAGCCTGCACTTATCCCTGATGTTTTCACCTTTCTTTGTCTACATGTATCCCACAGGAATATACAGGTAATATTATTTAATTCATTGACTGCAAAAAAAGTCTCTGTCCATTTAGAGAAGCAGCTGCAGTCTGACATGTACATGCACAGACACAGGGCACCACCAGAAAAGCACTAAAGATAAAATATGGAGCAGCTGTCACTGCCGGAGGTAGAAATACCAGCATGTTTTACCACCTGAAGAGTAAACCTGTGAACACAAGTATGTTTCTGTGCATTTGTTCTGTCCAAAACAGTAGATGAGTCATCAAGAGGTTGAGGCGCCCTGCTGTATTACTTGGTCTCACACAGAATGCTAAGGTAACCTCACTGCTGAAACGTCAGGAACAAACAGGCATCCAACAGAGTCCAAACATCCCAAGAAACAACTCTACTATGCTGCATCAAACAACACCGGAAAGAAAGAGTGATCTAAAATTCTGTGTCAAAAACAGAAGCCAAGACGAAAAGAAATGTCCAAAGTCGATGTTTTTCATATGCAGCGAGTGACGTAATGATTCGATGTCATAATCACATCTGATATAAATATCACCACACTTACTATTTCAGTACCAGAAGTGCAGCCTTCACAGCGATGCTGACAGTGTATCCACAGACAACTATGCTAAAAACCCTAACATAGGAGCTTCCAACAGCTGATGCCGAACGTCCCTCAGGAAAATTCCTCCAACACTTTCAGAATTCACAAAAATCTCAACTTTCACATTTCATTCAAAGGCCAGAAAATAAGTTTTATCAATCCAGCACAGCAGCAGCAAATCAGTCGATCACTTACCATAATCTATGTCGTAGAACACAATGAACTTCTGCCAGCGCAGCTCCTCCACCAGAGTCAGCATCACGTCGTTTAGGCGCACCGGCGGTCGGGCAGCCAGAGTGTAGCGCTGTCCGCCGGGGCTCGGGTTAAACTGGCAGGCGGTCCGCGGTGATCCCTCGCTGTTCCTTTGGATGTACAAGTGGGGGATGTGCATGGCGTCTGTCAGGGACTGCAGAGCACTGGCTGATGCGCAGCCTGTCGAGGTAACCAACGCCAAGATGCCCTGGTTCATCAGCTCACAGGCTGGAGGGGGAGGAGAAGGAAAAAGAAAGAAGGGTGATGATGAGAGAAAGTGTGGAGAAAGAAGGATGATAGAAAGTAGCTACAACTATAACAAACATCTAGTACAGTGGTAAAATAGGATCTAATATCACTCAAAACGGAACAATGACGACCACATCTTCACATCCAGGAGCACTGCTCTAATGTTAAATAATGTCTTGAGCTCTCTTTGGGCTCTGTGCTGGATATTAGGCCATATTGTCATAAATCTACTGAATCGTCTGACAGGTAACACCCTTGTGTCCTGACCTACTTTGGAACTTCTAAGCCTGCACTCTGTCTCTGAATCCAGAACAGAGCGGATAACTCGGATGATTAAACAGGCCACATACCCGGTGTTATGGTCAAGCTTAAGGTTAAAATTCAGCTGGCCTCACTGGCTTGACTGACAGATTCTCCTGAATGTTAAGACACAATCAGTTGTCTAGTCACAGGACAGACCGCTGCTAAACAAGTCAAAGGTTTTCCAAATGGAAAGACATTTTGGACACTGCAAGAACAATGTAGAACAAAACCTGTGAGTTAGAAAGGGAGCTGGATATAAACCATCCTATGAGGGTAAGATGTCCAAATGTGAACATGAAGACTTCAACCTGTTGCTTTGGCTCCAAAAAACAATTACCCAGTCCCTAAACATACTCCCTCCAGCAGTACGTTGTCTTATCATCTGTGGTTTGAAAGACATTCATTTGCTGCATGTATAATGTTTTCTGTCCACATTTCTTCTAATCACAAACGGCACCAGTTGTAGGGAGGTTGTTGAGCTGGATGTTGTGTCTGTTGTGTCGGATTAAAGCTCAACCCTCGATTCTGACTTCACTTATTACAAATCTCCTCCACAGAGGTCACCATTGTCTTGCAAAGCAGCGCTTTAACCTTTGCTGCTTACTCAGTATGTGCGGCCTTTTCTCCTCTGTCAGACCTCTTCCTTTGCACCCTCCCGTGGCATCATAACCACTGCAAACTATTCAAGCCGGATTTTTAGTACAACACAAGATCTCATGGCAGAAAAGGCAGCCATGTCCCGAGGGACTACAAGCACTTTCCCTAAATGTACTACCCTCTTACAGTAGCTCTTTGCTCCTAAGCTGACCTGCATAATACGTCTTCAGAAATGTTTTGTACTGTAACAAAATTAAATTCTGTGTCCTCTAGGGTGTTTTCACTCTAGCACTTTGTTATATCTCCAGGTAGTACACTAATCCTGGAAAAGGCTTATTTTAGACTCTGGTAGAATGAGACGATATGAAGTTTCACCTGAACACAAAGAATGTGCACGCTCTTCACTTATCCACTTACTTTGGTGGGAAATCACAGGTTGCTGTTTACATCAAATTAATTCTTTAATTATGAGTTTCTTTTCTCTGTGTTATCACCTTTAAATCTCCTTTAGAACATTTTTACTTGTTTCAGCTGCATAAAAGCGGCCCTGGGTCCAGTTCATCCTCTAACACCCATGTTGCTCCTGCCTCATCTCAAAGAGCAAACAGATTCCTCTGGGTACCACTTCCAGCTGAGCCAGTACTACTCTGCATCCTCAGTGACAGTATCATCTCTAACCGTGCTTTTGTACATTTAAACTCTGTTAAACTAGATATGGAGCTCCCATTTCCCCTCTGCATACATGCTGTGCTGAGGCAGCATGGGGCTCCCAGCTAATCACCCTCTAGAGACTCTCTCCTTTTGAAGCAGGTACATCAAACCCTGTTTTGTGGCCACAAAAGTCAGAGCAGAAGGCCAAACTGCAGACACCACAGTTTAGTGTTTAGTTTGCCTGGAAGCTCTGACTTCTCAGAGCGTCTGATAAACAAATTCTAATGTGTGCAGGCATTAGAATTAGTTTGCAACATTTTGTTGTCCTCTCTTTATTCTAATCCCTCAAAATTACATTTATATATCACTGAATAGTTCAGACTAATATTTTTTGTTCAACTGAACCTTTTTCACATCACTTGTATGGAGGCTGTTGCGCTGGTCTTGCACCCTCCTGTGTTTTCCCCTGATGGCCAGACATCCACAGTTTAAGCCTCTCAGCAGCCTTCATCTCTGGTTAGAGCCAGACTTTCTCTGCAGGAGAATCTGTCCAGACTAAAAGGTCAGGAGATGCTCCAAAGGGCAGAAGGCATGTTATGACTGAGCTCCCACCGGGGAAATGTTAAAAAAACACATTTATGCAGAGGCAGAGGAGCACGAAGCACAGCCAGGTAGTTTTCAAGGGAGAAATAGGAGCAGAAAAGAAAATGCGGAGGCATAACAGCTGGCTGGTCGCAGAGACCACGCCGCTTAATGTTTGATGAGTCAAACTTGGCTGAACTCAGGCTGAATCTCTCCAAGCTGAGAACAAACGGAGGACAGAGCTGTGGAGAAGATCATCAACATTCAGCCATGTATAAAATTCATCTGTATTAAGGGAACAGTGTTCAGTTTGCAAGTCGTGCTTCGTCAGCACCAGGCAGATTCTGGAAGCGATGACGACGCTATAATTCCACCAACACAACATAAATTGTCTAAAAGATAATGAGACGAATGTGGCTTCTGTGAAAGTGGAGCTAATGAATTTGCACTGAAGCATTCACACTGTAATCTCGTATTAAATTAGTAAATGTTTTTGCTGAGAGCGGATAAGATAAGACTGGAATCTGACTGCAGTCTGGTCAAATTAATAAAAATAAATCAGTATGTCGCTGGTGATCCCTGCACGACGGAGGTCTGAATGTGGATCTTTAAAACCAGTCTGAAGGAGCTGCTAATCCACATCCAAGAAGTCTATTCTCTCAGGTTTCAGTGGAAAGTTTAGTGTCGCATTACAGCCTGTGGTGCAACAGTACAGCTGGGAATCACTGATGGATTTGAACTTGCACATTCACAGCACTCGGGCAGAAACAAGTCCCATCTACTGTACTGTACCTATACACTGATCCAAGATTCAGTGGATCTGACTTTTACTCACTTGTGATGTAGTGAATGATTAAACTCTAGTAAAGTAATAATGAAGACATCACAGCCCTGTCTCAAAAATCACGTACAGTATGTTCCTACACAACCTCAATCTCAAAAAAGATTTAGTAGAAACCAGGATCAGTATCTCTCTCTACACTTTGACATACAGCAACTTTCTATCTAACTTGAAGTTCTTCTTTTTGTTTGACTCTTAACTTTAAGTGAAAAAACTGCTTTTGCTGTGAAAACTCAGCTTTACATTATGAACTGGGGGAAGTGGAACATGCTAACGACATATAATAATGGCTGAACACATCCACTGGACACTGGACCACACTTGTGGAACAGTGTTTTTCTCCTCTCTTCTATTTTCCCGGTGCTGCTGGAAACGAGTCTGATCCTGGCCATGGGCCAGAAAACCAAAACTAAACCTCCTTAGAGCAGAAACTGCAAAGTTACTGGTAATTCACTGGATCCCTTTCACACTGCTGATGGCCATTTGATACAGTGCCAATAGAAAAATATTGCTTTGGATGTTTTTTTGCAGCATCTTTTCCCAGTAGAGCGACGTGAAGCTGAGGCTCTGACCTTCAGTAAAGCAAAGATCCATAACAGGTCGTGTCTTTTGCTGATGTCTCTCCACATGACAAGAACAATCACATTTTTAATTATCATCAGAGCATCAGAGATTCATATTCACAGTCAGCCCAGCACTGCAAACACTGAGGACCAATTAGCATAATATACTAGAATGGGCCTAATAGCTTTGGAGGCTTCAAAACACAACGCCGGTAGCTGTTGGGATAACTCACTGTGCAGCCAGCTAAAATGATTTGGGTTGCGACGTGACTCACTCGCTCTATGAGTCCACAGTGAGTCATGGTTTCATCTGTGCTAAATGAAGCCTGCGCAATATTTAGCCGCAGCGACTCCCTGTGCATCCAAATGACACTTACAGAGTGACTCCTAACAGACGGCGGGAGACAAAAACCATTAGAGTCGGAACCAGACAAAGATCTCGCTCTGCCTGTCTCCTTATTAGTGGGATCTTTATCAATATCTTCCTTCTAAATGAACTCACAAAAACAAAGCAAACTCATCTCATCCTTGAGCAGAGGGTTATGGATTTCTACTAAATTCCTCTTCACGCTAACAAGGCCTCTCAGACGATGCAGCAGGGTCTAAGTGTGTTATAAATGCAGCCAAAGCTTTTGAAACGGCGTCTAAATATCACTTTCAGGAACACACGGTCTGTACTTGAAGAATGACTTGTCCAAGATGTAAACATCCTCACAGCTGTACACGAATTCAGCGAGTAAACAGATGGTTTTCATAAATGACAGGCAAACATCTGCATGTGTACAGTCTAATGAGAGAGGCGGCTCTGCAAACCTGCCACATGATGCATCGTCAAGTTCAAAAGCTCAGTTTCATGCACAAAACGAGTGTAAAATAGCTACAGGTGCTCGTGTCCTATTATTCCTAAATATCTAATAATATGTCACAACCAAGCAGCCGAAGCCACTGAGCTCATTATTTTTCAGAGTAAATTACAAAACTCGCATTATAAATCAAGTAAACATGATTAGAAAAGTGTGTTTGAACAAAATGAAACATGCTAAATTGAACTATTACGCTGCTTTCAAAAGTCAAATAATGACTTCAGTTCAATGTGTTTCTGTTGGACTTCAGAAGTGTTGTGGTGGAAGGTACGGTTCGTAAAAACCTTCGTGTTGTGCTGAGTTTTCACTCGACGTGTTTGGAGTCTGAACAGATCTAAAGCTGTAAAAGCCTCAGTGCAGCAGTGATGTACAAAAAGAACAGAACAGAAGCAAGAGACATAAAACGAGGGGAATGACGTTCAGCTAACATTTAGCAGAGGTCCTGATCCAGAACAAATGTCAAGAGCTTTAAAAAGCTTTTTTATTGCTGTTTCCTTATGACGTAAGTTACAATTCCAACCAAACGCTCATTACAACAACCATAAAGGCTGGAAAAAATAATTAGATGTAATAATCAGAAAGTAAAATTCTTCATGGTGAGAAACTCACAGAATCAAACTGTTTTCATGTCACGGTCTGTGAAGCTTGACGGTGCAGCTCGGTTCGTTTAACTACCACTGACATTAAAGGACAGTTCATCATCTCTGAACTCGAGTGGAGAGGATTCTGGGAGGATTCTTCCCGTCTATAATAAACCTACCAAACGTCCAGATGCTCATTCTAGGCTAAAATGATTTTGTTACACAGACAAACTTTCAACATTGATTTGACTTATTTAGAAATCTGTAAAGTCACTGAACACAGTTTTGCATCCTGTTATCGAGTCAACTCCACTTTGGCACTGACTCATTCTTTGGTCTGTTCATCTACAAGTGACACAAGATGTTTTATGTGTATCTGATTCCACGTTGAGGACGGCCTCTGTTTTTAATATAGTCTTTGCTGGTATCACAGCTTCCGTTCGACCTGCATGTACAGCTGCTGCTTTTAATCTCGCCTACATACGGTTCTGTGGATTAGGACGACGGCTGGATTGTTTTTTAGTTACTGCGGCACAATAGCAGCGGAAATGAGATTCATTCATTGGCCACGCAGAGGGCAGGGAAGCACAGATAATCGATAAGTAGTGGAAACAGATAGCCAGACTGGCATAACAAAACAAAAGGATTAGTGCTACTGGGCGAGGCCTTATTGAACAGATCACTGGCACGAGACAAAGCAGGACGGGGATTCAGTTTTTCTTATTCACTTATTTGTCCTCCTCTGCTGTCTCTTTAAATCTCTCCGTCTAGAAACACATTGTTCCTTGTTGTTATAAGTATTATTCCACAGTGTCTTCATGTAAATGAGGATTTGCTTTGCTGCTGTTGATCAATCTAATGAATTACTGTAGCACAACACATGCAAATAATAGCATGAGTCACAAAGACAAGTCTCCACTGCTGGAAGTCAAAGATCTGTTTGAGGGTTTTACCAACTCATTGTCTTTTTATTAGGGATGTGTTACGTTAGGTTTAGATGCAACTGCTGCAGTAAGAGGAAGATAATTAGGCTCCTTCAGACACTATGAAGATGACAAATGAGATCATCAGTGGTCATCAGAAGGGATTTCTCTGGAAAACGAGTAGTGTTTTAAATTAAAAAATTAAACACAATTTAAAAAAATTAAATAAATAATAATAATAATAATAATAATAATGAAACTAGAAAGTTGAAACTGTTCAATCAGGTACAACAACATCATATGACAGTTTTCTGTTTGCTCGTATCAATGTCAACTGTAAAAAGAACTATACAAATAAAATTGAATTGAATTGAATCTTCTCTTCTAAAAGACTTCGGTCTAATCTAGGTGGGTCTGACCCGTCTGACTGTTTCACTGCTTGTGTTTCTCACTCTCTCAGACTTTCTTCTGATGTTTCCACGTCCCTGATGACCATTAGTGATACGGATGCTGGACCACACTGTGGAACTTTGACCCACTTTTGGCTCAACTTCAGCGTGAGCAGTGATTGCCATCATGGTCGTAGTTATTCCCTCTGTATTGCACATCAAGCTCATTCCGCTCTTTGTGGTTTCCTCTGTTATTCTGTCACTTACATCTTTCTCTTGTTTCGGCACCTTGATGTCTGAGTCTGCCTCCTCCCTTCAGTGCGTCCTCGGAGCTTTCGGACTTGATTTCTACTGTGTTTCTTTTCATCCTTCCACTTTTCATCACCCTCTGAAGTTAATCGCTCTAACACAGCCTTCCTTTCCCTCCTTCCTACTCTGAATGGCTCCCATCAACCATCCCTCCTTCCTCTCTCTCTACCGCTCTCCATCTTTTGAACTTGATGCTTTCCTTTCTTTCATCTGGATACTTTTGGCTAAAGTGTCTAATCAAGTGTAAGTGCATGTTATAGCATCAGCAGCTCCACCAGAAATTGAGCCCCCAGCTCTCGTTTAACTGCACTATCCCATGCATAGTAAAAATAAAACATTACAACAGATTTTAAATGTTTGTCATTAACAGTAAATAGGAACAGGACCTTGGCTGCTGTTTGACCAACGAGCAGCGGATCTGCTAAATTACTTGTACATAACTAAATACCTGATGTTACTATTAGAGTAGTTAATCCATCAAAATTAATGCTCATTAAATTCATTTTTTATTCACACAACATTATCTGAGCCAGCAGCTAAACTAAAACACTGTTACATCTTATTCTTGGTGCATGTGGTTGTGTATTTTTCTTATGGATCAGAAATTTTAATTTAATTAATAGATTTTCTGTATGTTTGTTGCACTTTGAATTCATAATGATTTAATTTTCATGAAGCTTTCAGAAAATGTTGGCTCTGAAAAGTATTTTATATCATATGGCATCTTATTTCTTATCTGTCTAAATTAGTTTTTATACCTTTGATACCTGCTCAGATTTGAATCGGTGCCACATTTGACAGATTTAGACAAACATACACTCAAACGTTCCGTTTGTCTCTTTATCACCTCCGTGTCTCACACACGCTGAACTCTTTGTGTCGAACATGGCTCCCTGCACCCTCACAGCTCATTTTTCACCTCAGGCCGACGGGGTCTTAATTTCTCTCACGCTTAATTAAACTATCTGTCTCCATGGATATGTGGCCCCATTACCCATAACACCCTACGCCACCACTACACCACCCCCCCCAGCTCCCCACCCCCTCACTGATCTCAGTGCTGAGCTGCTGCTCAACAACGTCTTTGTTAATGAAGAGATGAAATGAATGACCTGTAAGGCTAATAATGCTGCAGATGCAGACTTTATTATGGATGACAATCCCCAGCCTCTAACCAACCAATGGACTGTGAACACTGGAAGAGTGTGTGTGAGTCTGTGCACGACTGTGTGTGTATCCATGTAGCCTTTATTGCTTTTTAATTGAGAGACAGACTGAGAATGAACAGATATGTAAATATATATGTTAGTATGTTCAGTAAAAGTAGGTTTAGAAAGAAAATAAAAGAAATAAAAATTACATACAGAACACATTTAAAAATGATTTAAAATCTACTTTTAAGTTAGATCAACCTAAAATATTTGGATTTAACTTAATTGAATTCTTTTAACCTGATAAAAGGAATTAAGTCAGTTTCATTTGTGAGTGTTTGTGTGAACTGTGTGATGTCATCACCAAGCTAATAGCTCATTTCCATCTGCAAACTAAATCTCCAACCTACTGTCTGTACGGTAACTATCTGTGTCCTATTCTCATATAACCAATGAATCTTTAAATGACACAGTACCTACACATCAGTAACCTCAAAAGTTCAAAACGTCCTTTCCAGCTAAACTTACAGAATTAGCTTTATTTTCTGTATCTTGTATTGAGAGCAGCTCCTCCATTTATTTTAAAACACTTTGTCATAAAGTGAAGTGCTGAACATTTTAACTTCGTTATTATTGACCCTCTGGCAGCCCTGTCTGCATCATGTTGATATATTTGTTAAATGGCTGTGTCTGATGGGTTTAGAGGAAGATAATGGATCTTTAGAATATTAGAATTTCTCTGGAAACGTTACCAATTTAATCTGAAGTCAACAAAGTGAGACGAAGGCAGTGATCGGGACGGGTGACGTCCTACATGTGCTCGTTAGGGTCACTAAAATCTGGTCAGGTGAGTTTTGGTTAGACATTTAAAAAAGTAAACAAGTCATCAGAGTCAAGTCACAGCTGAGGTTTAAAATGAACCAAGTGCTTTAAGTGGCTGTAGAGGGAACAACACTGACACTGCCTGACCCTAAAGACAGCTTTACACTGGATCATTACTGCAGCAGTTAACGCTGAATGTGTCAGCTGACAACACAAAGAGGTCAGACGACTTCCTGAATATACTGAATGATCAGGTTTTTCCATCAATAGATTTGTTTCTTCTGATGACACAGACATATTCCAACATGACAATGTCAGAATTCATCGGGCTCTAACTGTGAAAAAGTGGTTCAGGGAGCAGGACACATCGTTGTCACTCATGGTTTGGTAAATGCTGGAGAAGACCGTGCTCAGCGGTCTGATCCCGTCATCAATACAAGAACTTAGTGAGAAATGAATGGAGTTTTGAATGGAAATAAATGGGGTGGCACTGCATGAAGAAATAAACTGTGATCAAAGAAAAGAGTCCGAGAAACATTAGACTGTGTGACTATTATTATTATTATTATTATTATTATTATTATTATTATCCTCCTTTTGCTGCTGTGACTGGATATTTTAGGAAAACAAATCGAGTACTAGTTCATTGAATGTTCATTATAAAACTTACTATATATAGAACATTTAGCATCTTTGCAGAGTCGTACATGAAATAAACCATTCTATTGCTTCAGCTTTCTGTTAAATGCATTTGTTGCAGTAGAACTAAGTAGTATCAGCTGCACTGGTCCAGGTCTCAGTAGAGACAGAAACAACAGGATTTTGGAGACGTTACAATGAGTAATGAGTTTCAGGCCTGTACTCAGCTAATGTGCTGCAAACAAAACAAGACGATTAGGTAGATCGAACCTCCACCACCGCGTCTCATCTCGCTCTGTATACTTCATTTACACAGACTGTGCCTCTGGATGCATGTGGTGAATGTGAATGTCAGAGTAGCTACACGAAAACATTTGGTCTATTTTCTCGTGCAGTATGAAATCTCTCGATGTGAGCTAGAGTCCAGATACAAGTTCTGCTCGGACAGAGTAAAGAAAGTAATCTAGTCGAGTACAGGAAGTAACTAGTGTGATATTTGCTTTTCAATTAGTTATGAATAGTATTTATTTATAGTACAGCATCAACTTTATCATCCCACTGGAGTCATGTTTCTGTGCAGCTGATCCATTCAGGAACTCCAATACCTACTCGTTTTAGATGTGGTTTAGTCTCCAACAACTCCTGAGGAAAAATATCTGATGTTTAGCTGCTAATTACTCCACTTTTATTAAAAGCTAGAAAACAACACTGACAACACGACAAGGAGCTGAAGAATCTTTTTCATGGCAGGTTGAGTAGTAATTCTCTCTGGGTTTGTTATTATGAGCAGCACGTTTCATATTGCAAACATTAATTTCATTCAATGTTAGTTTAATTAAAAGTGATTGATGCAGCAACATATGTTTGATGTAACCACAGAAACCATAGATTTAAATAATTAACTGTGACGGCACAGTTCAAAACTACACCAGAAACAACAAACCCAACCCTTTTTATTCCTGTAACAGCAGTTATACAAACACTCAATGACAGTTCATCAGTATGACTGACAGGCTGACTAGCGGGTAGGCAGGAGGACTTAACAACAGCAAAACACCTGCTTTCAGGTGAATTATGGCTCCTTATATCCAACTGCACCGTGATGAACGAGTATTAACACAGGTGAAGCTGCATTTAGGGAAATCTTTATATCAAAAAGCTCAACATCATGTGAGTGCAGGGCTGCAGCACCTTTGAGCTCATAAACACAGTAGATGAAGAACTTAATTATAGTGGTGGGCTGTTACTTCAAGGACCTCACGGTGCCACTGGTGAAACGATTGTTAGTAGGAATTTAAAACCTGACACAGGCAGCATTAATGCGATTACCCAACCATTAAGCTAAACAGGTTAAGACATTAAATGTGCAGGCATGTGTGCGTTTATGAGTGTGTCTGCATGAGACAAAGGCAGAAGGAGTGTGTGAGGGACAGAGATAATGATGTATTAGGAAGAATGGGATTGTCTCTGGGTGTCATTCATCACAATGAGACAGCTGAGGGACAGAGTCATCAGTCAGTCTCCACTACAACACTACACTGAAACACAGACGATAAACACACAAACAGGTGGAGACCTGAAGAAAATCAGATGTGGAGACAGGCAGGGCTGACATGTAGGTGTCAAAATGGAGTACTAAAAGAAGGAAGGGAGGACAGAGTTCTGATGAAACCGATAGAATGGACAAATGACGAGTGTGAAGGTAGACAGGTAGGAGGAGAGCGTTTTAGGACCAACAGTCTCCCAGTGTCAGATAATGATGCTTCCCATGATGTCAAATCCTGAAGGTGTGTACATCCTTTGGCGACGTTCTGGGAATAATAACTGAAACGTCATCATGAGAATGAGAATGGGCTCGACATCGACGAGAAGAAACCAGTCAGCAGCACCAGTAGAACCTGCTGACTGCTCTACTGTAACTTTCCAGTGTCGTCTTCTTGTAGTGAGTCATGCCTGCTGCTCCTCATCCTCTCCACATTTCTCTCGCTGTTCCTCCATGGAGCTCAGGTATTTCCATTTCAACAGAGGACATGCTCCTGTCATGAAATTTCATGAGGCCAGGCTGGTGTGGAGGCTCAGACCTTGTGGATCAGGTATGTCTCTAAAGCACATGGGATTAAACTTCTGGGCTTGTTAGAGAAAACTCTCTTACTCTAACCTCCTGCTGCTTTCAGCTGTCTAAAGCCGTCTTACATGAAGGTCATTCAGTCGAATGTTTGATTCCATGCACAGGACTTCTGTAATGGCTGCAGAGGAATTATACATGAATCATTTATATCCACCGAAGCGAAAGTAACGGCTCGGATCAGTACTCAGCGTCGTCCACAGTCTGCAGCCGAACGCAGAGTTTTCAGTGAGAAATTTTTATTTAAACAAGTTAATGGCAGATGGCTCACACGACGAGTCGCGCTGAATCCAAACAGTTGACTTGTTTATCCCCGAAACGCAGCCACCAAAACGAGCACATATTCCTCAAACAACCCATTTACAGACTTTGTGAAGCTGAAAATATTCAATAGGCGCTGCGAGGCTCAGTGTTAAACAAGCAGCGGCTGTGTCTACACAGCAAAATGAAATGAGTCTCTGAGAAAGTGTGGATCTTTGGTTTTGTTTGGCCAGAGCTCTTGGAGTCCATCTGCTCGGTGGATTATGGTTCTGTGGTGCCAACAAACAGCAGCCTCTTCAAAATCATCTGTCTCACTTGAACCACTCAGACCTCCTTTGTTGTAGTGCATGGTTGAGGTTGAGTCTGTGGATGCTGTGGCTCGGAGGAAACCAAAGGGACACTTGACTGGACTCTCTGGAGTCTGGAGAGCGGCTGTTTCCTTGTCAACATCTTGACTCTTGTTGGGTTTGATGTGCAATATTTCCTGAGAAAACAGAATCTGCATGCAGAGTGTGCATCACCAAAGAGCAGGAACATATAAGAAAACAAACAGTGGTAAAGGTTGTCTAAGGGCATTCTTGTTTGTGCAGGCTCTGTGTTTTATTGAAGAGCAGGCAGACTATGGGCCGAGGGAGCGAGCCGAGGGATGGACTCATTCATCTGTCTGGTGCAATATCAATTGTATTAGCAGTTTTTATTGATCGATGGTCTTTGGCTTGTATGGGTCATCCCATGTCCTTTTGTTAGACACTTCCATACTGTTTAGCACCACAGGTTTCCCAAGTTGTAAGCAACATGATTATCCTGCAGAGACATCATTTTGGTGGTTTTAATAAGGACAGGACTCCTCCAGACTCTAAACCGTAACTAAACTACATTTCTGTAGTGATGATAATTGCAAACCTGTCACACATATTGAACATTTACTATAGATATTATAAGTATTTCTCCTGCAGCAACCTGCAGCATCACTGTGACTAACTAAAAAACAACTGTTGCAACAGAACATGTTTTACATTAAATCTTGTCTCGTTACCGAGCAGCTCACACAGGATCGAAGACAATTTGGCGGTTAGGAGCTGCTTTTGGCAGGTGCATCAGTTTGTTTACCAGCTCTTGGCAGGTGAACCAAGAAGTTAATTTTGGACCCCACCGATGGCCTTTTTAATGCACGTCTATCAGCTAATTATGATGAATGGCCAACTAATCAGTTCATCCCTCACAACAACAGCAGCAGCAACAACAACATGCTCGGCTGGAGTCCAGAAACACAGAGCCGACCAGACAGAGCCAAACTTCAAACAAAATCCCCTGCTCAGGCCTTAGGGGAAGTGATCCAACACGAGTGTGAAATATCTCTGCCTGTTGGCCTCCTCCTCCTCTTCCTCCTCCTCCTTCTCCTCCTCTCTCATCTCTCTCTTTCTCCCTGAGGAGCAGAGCAGCCCGGTGGTTCCTGTCAGCTTTCACAAGCAGCCGGGAGGAGGGTCAGAGGTCTGTGCCTCATCCCAGAAACAGAGCACCGTCTGGGGGATAGCAAGGCCCGGCGGAGAGCCTACAGATCAAGGACGGACTCATTTACCCATGACAGAGGAGAGTGAGAGAGAGAGACGAAAGAGGGAGGAGGGGTGGTTATGGGAGAGAAGATGGGAGGTAAGAGTTGGACAGGAGATGAGGAGGGGGAAAAGGAGAGAGAAGAAGAAAGACACAAGACGAGGAGAGTGATGGATAAAAAATAGGAAATGAAAAGGGCGATGAGGAAAGAATGAAAAAATAATAAACAAATATTAATAAATAAACCCAGGAGGAAAAAATAGAAATGATGAGAAGAGGAAGAGAAGAGGTGATGAAGGAGAGTGGGGGAGTCAAAAGGAAAAGATGAGGAGGGGCAAGTAAAACAGATGAAATGTGCTTAGTAATAAAATAAAGGAACCAGTGGAAAGAGAAGAAATGAGAATAATGAGAAGAAGCCAGGAGATGAGAGTAAAAAGAGACCAGAGACAGTACAGGGAGAATATGATGAGATCAGAGAGGAGATGAGCTGATAGATGAGAGGATGAAAAAGGAAAACAGACGAGGAGAAAAGAAAACACAGGTAGAAAAGGAATACTACGTACTACACATATTACAAACAGGACTAGAAGTAAGAAGGATTAAAGAAGAGTGGATGTGAGGAGGAAGACAAGGAAGAAACGAGTGGCTGGAGCAGGATAAGGACAGGAAGTGACCCGTCCATTCCTTCTTTTCTGACAGGAAACAGAGGAGAAAGAAAGGAGAGGGGGGAAGGTAGTAGTGAAGGGTCTGTGAGTGTCCCAGAGGATTTGGGTCTTTCAAAGGAGGAGCAGCTATGTTACCATGGAGGGAGGAGCAGAGGAGCAAAGGAGCTCTCCATGTATTATTGATAAGAGGAGTGGGAACACCAAAGAGTCGAGCATCAAACAGTGTTTGAGCAGCTCCTGCAGATCCTCCAGAGTGTGTGCAGGCCAGGTGAAGGCCTCACACCGGCCTCACGTCATCCCATCTCAGTAGCACAGTACATGAAGTTGTTCTTCACTAAAAACCATCCATGGAAACTTCTCAAACCAAATCCTAACTAACGTGTGTGCTGTGTGATCAGTATATATGATCCATCCAACAGGTGGATTAATTCACTGCTCAGAAACAGGAACAGAAGCTGTGTCTTCAGCCATGTTTGTGCATTTAAGTAATTAACTTCAAGTGTTGATCTAGGTTAAACGGTTACCTGATCCGACTGGATTAAAATCAAATCATAAAAAAATGCTGCTGGCATGTGCATTACTATTGTATAGCTATGAGATTACAGTAAAATGCACCACAGGGAAAACGCTGCAATAAAAATGACAAAGAACTGCACTGAAAGCTGATTAAAAAGGACAACTCCTGTTCGGCTGTGCCATTTCCAGGAAAGTGACATTCAGGAGCAGCCAGCACACTGAAGCCGAGGCGCAGCGAGATGAAAGATGCCAACAAAGCCCATCAAATAAGAAGCTATTTCTACAGAGGCATATAGATGCAACAGTGACAGCACTGACATACAAATGGAGCTAAAACAGAACATTACATGCAATCACTGCTGTGTTTTATGCATGCAACGTCAATCAGCTGCAATAAGTGCTGAACAGTAAAGCAGCAAAGCTCAAGGACAAAGCAGTGAGAAACTATATGAGGCAATAAAAGAGAAATGATGCAAATGTATGAATGTATTTCTGAGAGTCCAACTGTTTGACATACAGAACATCCCTGAAGCTTTACAGCAACATGAGTGGATGTTGGACAAAACAAGACTGAAGCACCAGAGACTGATCAAACCAGGACTGAAAAACGACTGAATATTCAACCAAAGCAGATAAAAAACATAAAAACTGAACTAAATGACAGTAATGTGAACGATAAGTCAGAGACAGGACACCAGTGGGTAATGGGTGTTTGTTGACAGGACCTGTAAGAACCTAGGGTCCCAGCATTGTAAATCTACCTTCAGCCTTTTTGCCAAAATCAATTAGAGCTAAATAAAGTTTATTTTTAACAAGCCAAGAGGTGGAGGTTTGAAGACAAAGGTCAGGACACGAGGACTTGGGTGTAATGAGTTCCCATTTTCATGTTTGTGGTGAGTCAGACTGCATTCAGCATGTTGTCTTTGACATTTGAGGTGTTTTTCCATTTGTCCCGTCAGGTGAGAACAGGACTCTCACACCTCTAATAACCCAGCTGTGATGTGGATTTGAGGAAGTTCACACAGTAAACTGGTTTTCTTGTCTGGATGGACAAAGAACTTTGATTTTCATGTTCCCAATACTTCACCATAAGGTCAGAGGAACGGCCTGCAGGACTCAGAGACAGGATTAGTGCACGGCACAGAGGGAAGGGAGGTTCCCACGAGCACAGGGGCCTCCATAAGTCTCACATGGAAGATGTTCGACACAACCGGGACTCTGAGCAATCAGTGGAGTCTTAGTAAGAGAGGGTACCAGGACCCTTAGGGTCACTCCGACTGACTGTGTGCCTCACTTCAGCCCTACACTGTTCTGGGACTAGACCAGTTCTGTACAGTCTGAAAGACTTTCTTGATGAGGAGACGACTCTTCTGAACGATCATATAAGTTCTAGTCTGGCTTCAGCTTTTCTCTGTTTCCTATTGGTGAATATATTTGGACAGTTGGTCGGTCAAAACATGACATCTGAAGACGCCAACGTGGGTCATAGAAAACTGTTTCCACAGGAATAAACGGAAAACGAGTTGTTAATCGATCACTGAAGACTAAAGGCCCAGAGGAGAGGTGGAGGCAGTGACGGAGAGGATGACAGGAATTTAATTGTGCCGTGTTTGAGTTAGATTGGGTGCACGGTTTGTACATTCAATGTCCTCATACTGTTGTGATGAATACCTTTGTCCGCATACATATCTCCTTCATGGAAGACTTGTCACAGAGAGACAGGCTATTGTGTCTGTGATGATTTAAAACATCACCTCCACAATCTCTATACAATCAACACACAGTCAGAAGCACCTGCTTGTGTAAATCAAAGCAACAAGCCGCCGCAGTCGCTGTAGGAAGGAAAGAGGAAATAACGTGAAGGACGAACAGACGCAGACTCTGGCAGATGTAATAAATCCTCACTGAGCCATTTTCCTCTTTTTTTGTGTCTGCGGGCCTCATCGGGTCAAATCGATACCTCAGTCCCACCAACTTTCATTTCACCATAGATTGGTATTAATGACAGTTTGGGGAGAAAGAAACACAGACTACACCCAGACAATGGAAATCTCTGATATTGATGATACATCCTTGTTTTTTTGTATATTCATCGAGTTAGAAACAAAAAAAAACAAAAGATTACAGGAGTAAAGTTCAAACAGGAACTCAGTCAAGACCAGACCCTGTATCAGCTCAGTGCAGAAGGCTTGGTGGTGCTGGGTTGGTTTAGGTACCAGTTATAAGGAAATATGATCCAAAACGTTGTGCAGCTAAAGGTTTGTCAGATACCAGGACACCGTCCAGCACTTTGTAATTCAGTCAATCATTGTAAATCCCAATGCAAACAGTGTTGTATAAGAAATGTGGGCTCACACGTGTCCTCAACAGCTGTGTTCATCAATAAACTGTCAATAACCTGGTTTGTGAAAATCATAAGATAATAAGACAACTACTATTAAAAACTAAAAGGAAATCACTGCAAAATCAAGGAAGTTTTTTTCATCCAACTGAACCTTTGAAGATAGAAAAGAAAATAACTCCGACACTATACTGGCAGCACACAGCGTGGTCACGAACTTTTCAAAGTGGATTAATATTCTCACACCACTGAGCGACAGTCAGCCTACGCTTTAAAACTTCTTTAATTTAGTTTCCACTATAACTAGAGGTGCTGCACTCAAATTTTACTGGAGTGGTAACAAATGTAGCTTGAAAACGAGATTCTATATGACATCCAATTAAGAGTTTAATTAGGAAAATATCAATTAGAATCTATGGAGACAGAGTTCAGTGTGTAGGAGGGTGGCGTTTCTTTCTGATAATTGGGCTTTTGATCAACTGCCTGCACGATCTGCACGACACGCCGGAGATAAATGGCGACACCGTGCAGCAGAAACTGTTGGTGCTGTAACAGAGACGGAGGGTGAGAGAGCTGGGAGACACGTGAGTGAGAGGGAGTGAGACTCGTTGAGATAGAGAGTTCAGGATTCAGTTTCTGTTTCCATCAGTTATTAACATGTTAGAAGTTGAACAAATTCAAACTAGTAGGCAGGACCTCGGCTCTACGAGATGTTAAAGAGGATGTTGGCTCTGAGTACATTAACGATTTAATGTGTAAGTTACTTAACTAGACATTAGATTGAAAACATGACATGTTTGAGTGTCACAAACGAGTCTGACATACAGGCTTTACATTAAAAATGAACAGGAAGCCCAGCACGAGTATCAGTGTGTAATGAGCAGGCGTTCAGGGGGCCACATGGAGCAAAGTAAGCGTCTCATCAGTGAAATAAAATGGCGTCAAAGTCAGTTGTATTGTGTGTACATGTCCATCAATGAGCCGTCCTTTACATCAAGTATGCTGACGTGGGATTCATGACCCATTAAAACCTCTCTTTGTCATTCCAAAACATCTACAGTTATTTTTCTGTGTGCATCAACCCCATTTAAAAACTGGGACATCTTCCTTTAAGTATGAATATGCACCCGTCTCTATTCTATCATGGGTATTGGTAATATAATGAACTAAAAACAGAGGAGTGGCATTTTCACATTTTGTGTGGACACATTGTGTACGTGAATACATGGAGGACACGTCTAAGACAGTTTCTAAATGTACACCTGCATATTTGCCTCCATCAGCTTTTCAACTACACAAACAAAACTCCCGCCCTCATTATTTCACACAGACACACATCCATTAGCTGAGTGCTAGGTGCAGGCTGAGGTGTCAGACGGCCAGATGAGGTCTGAGCCGCTCTTGTGGCTTCCCGCCTCATTTCCATCCATTACTGAGGGACGAGGCTTAGAAAACTCATTTGGCTCCATTAGAGGTCAGACGCCGCGTCCACCCCAACAACAGCCAAATCAGGACAAAAGGAGCGGATGAAGGTCATGAAGGATTTCCAACAAACATCCAGACTAAATGCTGACAAACGAACAGATTTCATGTAGCAGACAAGAAGAGGAAGAAGAGAAGTAACAGTGAGATAAGAGTGAATTAGAAAGATGTAACAGGGGAAATGAGTGAGTTAGTGAGTAATTGAAACAGTGAGTGGGTGAAGTAATGAATACATGTGGCATCGGACAAATAGAGGTGAGTAATGAGCAGGTAAGTGAATGGATGAAAAGTGTCATTCTTACTGCATTTTTCTCCACTGTCTGAATGGAAATAAAGGTCTTTTCTCTGTAGGAAATGAAATGGAAGTAAGCCACTCCAAAATGACATTCAAACCTCTCTTCTTATCACAGCACTAGAAATGTGCATTCGGGGTATCGAAGCACAAAGAGATCCAAACACTGCCAGGGCTGAGATGCACTGAGCTGTATTTTAAATATTCCATTATAGAAGCCATTAGGATAATTATAACACAGCCTTTTTAACTGATCTAACTGTGAATCCTTCTTTTTGTTCCACACCACAGACGGCCATTTTATTCATCCTCCTCTGGCCCAGTTTGTATCCAGTGAAAAATGGCACAGCACGGAGAAAAGCTCCCAGGGAGAGCTGAATTCAATCGCGAATGGATGGTGGGGTGGAAGTGGTTCAGCTGAGGTCCAGGAGTTAATTCAGTTTATCACATCTGATGTTGGCTGCAGAGCAGAGCAAACGAAAAAGGTGTGTTTGTGTTTGCTCTCCTGGAAACAGCAACCTGTCCCATTAACACACACACACACACACACACACTCCAGTTTCTGTATGATCTACAAAGCACAATTTGAGTTTTGGCAGCTAATAAATGCCAGGCCATCCTTTCTGTGAAAAAATATATTGTAGCTCTTCTATAACCAGGAGCAGGAGGGAAAAATACAAAGACGCTGTCCTCTCGTATTTTTGACTGAAGAGCCTCTGTGTAATATAAATTGGATAAAAAGAAATGCCACAGTCTCTCTCGCTCTCTCTCTCTTTCTGCTGCAGTCAAAAGCCTTGTTTTTCATCTGAAATGACACGTGAGCACAGATCTGTGAGGATCCTCAGAAAACAACAACACGAGACACCGTGATCTAACACCACAGATACACACCGGTCTCTTCAACCTGCAGTTCAGTGTTAAAGCCTCTAACGACATAAGGACTGCACACACACCCATGACAAACATGTACATTTCATGAAAAGCTGAAGTTCCTATGAAATGCTTCAACTGACTGTAACGTAACAGGGTTTGTTTCCTTTAGACTGATCTCTGGTTGTTGGTTCTGCAGATTGACTGAATTTTCCTTCCTTCATTTGAAGTCGGTACACATCCCAAATATGTTCACCGAGAAGCTTCACACTTTATTTTTACACTTCGTTAATTTCCTAACATCATAAACAGTCCGGCTTTAGGTCTTAATTAGCAGCAGTGCATTCAAATTGACTCAGATGCTGTAATTTACATCATCAGCATTAGTAAACAAACTGAAGGCAAGAATTGCTGGATATCACAGTAGTTTGCAGAAGGCACATTAAACTCAAGCCTGAACCGCTGCCATAAGCTGGTGCTGATGAAGTAGAAATTTATACTTGATAAGGTCACTAGAGGAAAGGTCAGAGCCACTTGGGACAATGGATTTTCACAGTAAATTCAATGGTATTCTTGCAGCTATGTTCCAAGATATCTTGCTCTGCAACGCTAGCGTATGTTTCAGCAGCACATCAGCCCACATGGCCATCAATATGTCCCACGACAGCGGAGAAACTGGAGACGACTAAAATTACAATTGAGCGAAGTGTCCAGGTTTCTACGTCTCCCGGTACACATGAAGGCAGGTCTGGCAGTTAACCAGCTATCACTGCCATATCCTGAATGGCTGACTGTGAAAACACAAAGTTTAATTTCCTGCTCTGACAGTGATTAATAATTAGTGAACTCAAATGTGAATCAAGTCAAGACGATTGTTTCTGATCCCTGGATCTCTACAGACCTTTTCTCCAGTCTCTCTTCCTGGTGGTGTAACAGCCTCATGACGCCCTCATATCCATTCTTTTTTCATAACTTCTTTCTTTTCCTTTTCCGTACTTTGCTCCTTTGCAGCAGTTGATAGAGCGGTCGCCTGCGAACCCCAGGGTCAGTGGTTCAACTCCCTGTTTCGACGCCCACACCACACAGTAGCACCATCACCTACTGCTCTAGGGGTCCTTTTAGCAGAACGTGAGTAATTTGAACAAATCTCTTGAAGAATGGGTAAAAAAACTGAATTGAATTTTTCTAAATTCCTCTCATGCATTTGTCTGATCGATGTCGTCTCCATTTACGTGGCCACATTTTTGTTTCTGTTCTGAAAAAGCTAAATCTAAATGAACCAGTTTCATGGTGGACATGTCTCCTGACAAACCAACACTATTTGAAATGAGAAACCACAGAGCTCAGTGAAATTTGTCCACTGTATTTTATCGTTCCTTTCTTTCCGTCTTCCTCTGGCATTTCTCACCACACATTCTCTCTCCTGCGCCTCATTCTTCATCTTTATCTTCTTCCATCTTTCCTCGTCTCCTCCCTTATATGTTTTGAGCTCCCTCACCCTCATTTATCCACCCTGCTCTTCCTACTCTCCAGGTCTGTCCTCAGTCGGCCTCTGCTCCCTCCCCGTCACTGATTTTAATGAGCTCACTTCTCTCTCTGTGTAAATGAACAGCCACCCTGCTGAATTGCAGTCTGAGACACAACCCTTAAATAAGCGATCATTGTGGGTGAACTCATTTTCACCTAACAAACACACACACACACACACACATAGTGGAAAGTGCTGCTGAAGCTAAGCGTTAATAGAATTGTTTTCTTGCTTAGTTTGGGTAGAGATGCAGCATTTCACACCCCCAGTCAGGTACAGGCAGAACGCCTGTGGTTGGAGTCTTATAATTGGAGTGTTTAACAACAGCGTTTCAGAAATTGCTTCGCTCAGCTTTGAGTCTGTGTGTTTAATTTTACATTACACAGAATTCATGAAAGACAAAAAAAAAACAAAACTATCTCTTGTGAGGAACCTGCTCTCGTCTCTCTGTCTATCGCTCAGTCGTTCTGATCATGTCTCGAGTCGTTCAGTGCCGTTTCTTCACCCCCTCACACTCATGTTATTCCCTCCTACCTCTCAAACCTTCATTTGCATCAGCCTTGATCCGTCTATCACTCCATTCTACACCTCTAACACTACTTGAACATCACTGTTAACCTTTGTATCTGACGTCCTGACCCCTCTGTTAGTCTTTGTGACTCACTATCATCCTTTTCTTCTGCTCTCAGTCTTCTTTTCTCATTCCAATATTCATGTCAATCGCTCCAGTACCTCTTCATACCGTTCAGTTTGAAAGTCTTCCATACACAGCTGGACAGCGTAGTGGTAACACCTACCTCCTTATGCAAGACCTCCTCGATCTTTCCCTGCCTTTGCCTTGTACATTGTAAGATAAATGAATAAATGCAGGCTGTTGCATCATCCTCTCTCCCCCTCTGTCATTGTCCACTTGCAACAACAATTATTTCATTATTGTTACCTCGAGCCTGATTCGAGTCATGTACGTCATTAGTTCTTCTGTTTTCCACAACACCGCCGGTATACCTGCAATAAATCCTTTAAATGTGTTTTACCTCTCAACCCACCCTTTATATGAATCTTTTATCTGCTGGATCCTTAATGTTTTATCTTTGGCGTATTCCCTCTGTATTCCCTTTTGGACATCTGATCCTACACCAAACCTTTTACAAGTCTACTCTACATCTATCATTACTCTAAAGTTCTGTTATTTTTATACCCTGTTATGCTCCAATCACAACCCTTTAGAACATATTCAATCCCACTATCATAGTTCAGACCTTTTGTTCAATCTTTGTACCTTTACATTATTGCTTTACAACCACCATAACTTGACCTGACATCACACTTTTAAAGAATCCACCTCTTTGAATCAGCGTTATTCCCTTGAACCCTCCATCAGCCTGTAAAAGGAACAGTTTAAAACAGCTGAACGTGCTGTTTCAGTTCTTTTCAAGACTATAGTCACCATTAAATGATTCATTTATAAAATCTCTATTTATTTGACCCTCCAACACTTTTCAGTCCTTTATTTTTATCCAATTCACCCCTTTCTACCTTCAAATAATCCACTGTGACCTTCTATCACCCCTCATAACCTGCTACCATCCATTTCCACCATCTATCATCCCATTGTAACTTTGTGCCACCCATTCACATCCTTCTGTGTCTTATACCATAATATCTTCATGATCTTGATCCCCTCTCTTACCCCACTAACGCCCCTTAGTATCTAGTCAATATTCCTCTTCCATACTTTCAGTGAATCTACCATCCTACCTCATAACAGACCTCTGTGCATCTCCTTTTGACCCATTTTTTATTCTTTTTTAGAAGATGCCATGTCCCATCTATTTTTATTTCTTTACACTGGCTTCCAATCAAATTCAGAATGCAGCTTTGTAATCTTGTGATTACATTTCAAGCCCTGTGTGTTCAGGCACCTGCCTGAATTAAGAAGCTACTGCAGCTGAAATCTCAATCTCTGCTTGGAGATTGATAGTCATCTCTCACTCCAGTGCTTTTGAGGTTGCAGTTCTTTAATTCTGGAGCTTTCTGCTGCTTTATTTAAGACTTGTGGACACCGTGGACACCAGTTAAAGCCCCAGTTGTTTGGATGTTCGTATTTTTTTATGTTCCGTCATTATGTTTGATTGCTCTTATTGCAAAGCCAATCTGTGATGTCTGCTCTTCAAAGGTGCTATAAAAATAAACGTACTTCCTTGAGCATGCCCTTATACCCTTCTATCATTCATTTAACCCCCAGTTCACTCCACTTGCCATTCCATTATTCATTTGACCTCGCTACCATCTATTTGTACTCCCCTGGCCTCTTCTATTGTCACCTTTTCCTCTCTATCCTCTCTATCCATTATGCTGCCATCAACCATTTGACACCTAAATCATCTCTTTTTACTCCTCGATCCCTCAGATATTTTCTACAAGACCCCCACTACCTCTCTCTACCTCATAAACCTTTATAATCAATTAATACCCCTCTTCTTTACATGAATTTCTATATTCTCCTAGCCTCAAAATATGTCCTCCTCACCCCTCTATCACTGCTTTAAATCATCCTTCAGGCTTCTTTATTGCTCTACTGATCATTTTCAAGACTCTGTCACCCTTTCTTACCTTTACAACATCCCTCGTCATTATACCACAACCATCAAATGAGTGATTTTCACCCCTCCATAAATCTCTTGACCCGCTAACAGCCCCTTTTCACCCTGTCATATCCCCCTTAATGTGCTTTAAAGATCAGGAGAAATAGTTTGCCTTAGAATTAGACAGCTAATCTTTTAAATTCCTTCACTTGTATTCCTTCATTCCAGTGTGTAAATGATTAAAAAAAGTTCACCATCTGTCGTAATGAGCTTGTGACAAGGCCACTGCTGCCTCACAGGACAAAAAGCTGATTACATAACCCAACCAATGAAACAAGGCCACTGTGTTAGTCCTAAAAATAGCAGCGGTATTAAAGTCAGAACTAGTTTTTAGAAGACAGAGGAGACTTGTAGGCGACTCTCTTGTGTGTGGTTTTATCATTTCTCTGGGGTTTTATTATTGTGACTAATGTAAACCTCATATCTCACCTTTCTTCATGCTGACGTCTCGTGTCTCTCAGCACCTGTTTCTTATTCTCAACCCATGTACTTTATTTATATTTCCATTTTCTGTTCTTTCATCCGGTCACTGCTCTCAGTCACTCACATTATTACTATAATTTCCTTTTCTTTCTATCTATCCATCCTCAACCCTCATCCTTCCTTTCATCTATCGATTACCAACTTCTTACTTCCTGTAATTTCATCATTTTCCAAACTCTCATCTTGCTCTGCTTTTATTTTTCTCTGTCTACTTGTATATGTAATAAGTCAAATGAGTTTGGTGATTGATTCAGTTCATATTTCTGTGTTTGTGTGGAACAACTTTATGTTTCTGTGTTGACCTAAAACAGGGTTAAATGAATGACATCACAGCTGCTAATCATGATATGAACAGTATGACAGTATTGCCCCTATACAGGTTCAACATTTCTGAAACCTGTTTCTGATTCTAACCTCATCCTGTTTTATTGTTTGGTCTCCGTCTCTCGTGTCTCTGTCTTTGTTCAGTCTTGACTTTCTGTCTATTGCTCCCTGACTCTCCTGCTACTGCTCCGTTTTATAGCTCATCCATTCCAGCTTTAACACATATAAACTGTTACTTCTATTATTCTCTGTTATTCTCATATCTTGGTAATATTATCCACCTTTATTTGTCCTTTTTAAAACTTTTTTAATCTCTACTATTACAGCTAATGCACGTTTTTCCATTTGCCTTTAAGGCCTTTTGGAATCCTATGACTTTTCTGAGAAAGTGACTATTAGCTCCTAAAGTTTCTCTTAGATGGGATTCGTTCCTTCAGGGCAGAGGAGGAGAAGTGTAATTATTACTTGATATGTTTGTTAATTTTAATGTTATACCTAATATCCCTCTATTTGACTAAAGTATGAATTTCAGCTCCTGGCAGACTCAACATTCTCACACACGTTTGAGGGGACCTCTGCTAATGTAAATGTGGCAGATGTCCTATTTAAGCACCAATAATACATGTGCACATTAACTTTAAGACATTTGTATAATTAGTGTAGAATAACATGACCCTCACAGAGCTTTTAGCAGCCTCTGAGTTTGACATTGTGATCATTTGGGACAGATTTAGAGAATAATGTGCTGCACAGTAACAGGAAGATGGTTCTGTAAGGAACAAACAGAGAAAAACATCACATTTGGTGACATCTATTGAAGTAGTTCTTAATTTGTCATGGGAATGTCTGATCTCATTAAAGTTTAGTGTCAAAAGCTGATGTCCTTAACTGGACCGCCAAGAAGCGAGTCTAAAAGTTCACTGGGCTTTTGAAATTGGCACCAATAACAGTAATCAGATCAAGATTACACTTCTAGTCGGGGTTGTTATGTTGTTGAAACCAGTCATTATTGACTGATACATCCCTCTGTCTTTAAAACTTTCAGTCTTAGTTGAAGCTTCATGGAGGAAGTTTTAGTGGTTTCTAAGAGCATTTCCGATTCCTCGTGATTAAAGACTGATGAGTTATTTCTGTAACACAGAGGACAAACCTGCAGAGAGGTCGAGTCTACAAAGACTTGACAGACCACACAGAGATCTAGCATGTAGTGGTCACTGCATGTAGCACACATGCAGTGACCGAGCAACACAACGTGCAATATGTAGGTAATGATTACAGTCATATCACAAGACAACAGTTGGAATGGTGACAGAAGACAGATGGAGGGAAACACTGTGAATTCCAGTCAGATGATGGAGAAAGTTGAGAAGTTTAAATCAGAGACATCTGAACGTCTTCAGAGTGAAGCTGGTTGGAGCTGACATCGCTGCATGAAGATGTTTCTAAAGCTCCTTCGCTCACACCACACGGAGCAGTGTGCTGTTTGCACGTTCAGACAGTTTTGTTATGATGATTTCTGCCACACGTATGTGATGCTGGTGTCAAACATGATCAGTGTCTCTATCAAATGACAAACAGCTGAGTTTGTTCAAATCACATTCATAACAGACTTGTCAATCGCAGAGTGCGTCTCCACCTCAAACAGCTGTGTCATTCTCATCCACAAGTATGTCGACCTCTGACCTCTCTAAACTGCCTGCATGGACACAGAACATGCATCATTCAGACTAACATCATGTCTACAGAGGTGTTACAGTGTCAGGAAGCAGTATGCTGCTTTTTTTTATCAGCGAGTTGGCTTTAATGTCACCTGTGGTTCACATGTAGAGTAGAAAAACACACACACACACACACACACACACTTATTATACTGTACATATGTGTGTTTACGTTTGTATAGAATTAGCAGCAGCGTTCTTGCTGTTCAGGGCTGATTCTCTGGCCTCTGCTCCACGTCTGTATCCTTGCCAACGAGATAAAAAGTCAATGTGCAGCTCTGCATGCTGCGTATTGAGTCATAATTCTATTCCATCATAAACCTGAGGTTAATTCAGGTAGTTCCATCAGATCTGCTCATCTGTCTTTTATTTATGCAGAAGTAATACGTACTTCCCGCTGTCACAGGAGTTCCAGACACTGTGGGAGAGAATGTTTGTTTGTAACTTCACTGTTTTCTTTGGATTTGAGTTCAGTGTCAACAGTACATGGACCAATTCAGCTGCACAGTGTCGCAGATCTAAATTTGTCAGTTGTGTTGTAAAACTCATAACCACTGGAGAAATAAAACTTTCAAAGAAGAGAAGATGGTGTGGTATAGACACAACCTTGACTCATCTTTCTCTCTTTACCTCACAGCCTCCATGTTTTCTCCCTCTCAGCGTATACACACAGTTTCTCTTCGCCCTCCTCATTCATCTTCCAGCTCTTATTGCCTCTTTTTCATCTATTTTCCTCCTTCTTCATCTTCCCTATTTCTCATTCGGTGTCGCTTTCTGTCGCGATCTCCGCTCTCTGACCTCGAAATGAATAGTAAAGCACTCGAGATAGACAAGACTGAGATGATGGGAAATGGAAATGAAATGTTATGGAGCAAATTTAGAGGCAGGTGGAGGAAAGGAGGAGAGGATGATAATGAAAGAGAAGATGAGTGGAGGAGGTAAAGAAAGGTGGACACATGAGGAAGGAGAGACAGGGAAGGAAGAGGAAGAAAATACGTACTAAAGCTAAAGGAAAGAAATATTGAACGAGCCAAAAAAGAGTCCAATTTAAATTCAGGACAGACGAGAAAAAGCAGAATTCCTTCACAGAGACTCCTTCAATGACATAATCCAAGGGTCATCACAATACTCAGAACAGCAAATAGGATTATTGTCTGTTCATCTATGGTTCTGCAACAATACCCAGAAACAATCAATCTCATCTGAGGTCAAGGTTCAAACAAGTTCTCACTTCCCAAACATGACCATTAATCCGACTTTTATTACTATAAACAGGTATTTAATAGAAAAACTGATATTGAAGGGAGATGATACAGTCTGGGCTTTATCTTCCTATGTGCTTTGCTAAATGAAGACATCCAGCTTTTAATGACAGGAAAGCAAAGGAACCGTCCACAGCAGCCTCTATTTCCACACCTCATCTGCTCCAGGTAACTGTTTACGGTGCTGAGCAGCGAGAGAAGAGGAAGTGAAGACAGAAAAAAGAAACTTTTTGAACCTTCATACTGCAGATTTATGTTTCTTAATAATGAGCTGCTGTCCGTGGTCACCACTCATCTGTTCAGGCCAAACAGCTTTTTCCGCGTCTAAACCTGCTTCCCACCTTTCACAAAAGCCTCTGTCATCTTCACCACGCTGCCGCTCAGAAGCTGTGAGAGTAATCATATGTGTGAAAACCATTCGGATGCTGCTCGCCGCCTCAATAGATGAATAAAAACATTGTGTTGGAGGAAGAGTAGGTGAAACTTTCACACCCGCCTGCTAATGGGGAGATGTTATCTGCAGGAAACAGTGGAAACTTTCTCTATTTGTTGTCAGAGGTGGAGTTTGAGCTCAACATTTGGCAGGTTTCCTCTGGAGAGGAAATTTCTGGAATATCCAGTGAAATTGCAGCGATGTTCTGTAGACGCTGAAGGTCGGAGAGTTTGAGAGATTTCAGACAAGTTTAGGAATATAAAACGTAAAATACTGCATCTTTAACAGGACGGTTCAAATGTCAGCTGTGGTGCACGGAAACCAAACACTTTGTCCACCGACTGTTTTAAGATTCATTTATTAAAGATGAAGAACGAGCTGAATAAAACTATCAACCGTTACTGTCAATAGGCGGAGTTTCACTCCCCCAGAGCATTATGGGTAAAGAATCAGTGCTGTGGTAGTAGCACACATCTTATTAAATTCTGAGTTATGAGTTAACACGATATCTGACATGTTTTAAAGATCCCTGTGGGACGCAGCAGGGCTTCAGTGTCTTCTGTGTCTAAATGAACACATTTGTTAAAGCTGCAACAACCCTGAAGTAGTTTCATCACACAAACGTCTCTCAGTGTATTGAACTGGACGGGTCCCATCTTTTTATACTGAACTGAAATCTACATGTGATGCAACTGGACAAAAGGTCCAACATGAAACAATCCTCCAGCGATCTGCTGAAAAACACACAGTGTGTTACGAGTCCTCCGTTTGCTGCAGCCTCTTAACACGAGAACGAATCCGACTTCTTTCCTCTCTCTGAATGTGTCTCAGTAGCTTTGCCTTTGTTTAACTTGTAGTTGTTTGGTTTGTGAGACACAAGGTTCAGAAAAAACCTCAACGTTTCAGCAGGAGACCGACTTGACAAGTCAAGGCAGAGTTTCTACACAATCACGATCTCAGTTTTCAGTCTTCACTTACATTTTCTCAGAATATGAGAAATGTTTAGAAAAGTTCCAGCCCGACTCTCCAACTTTAACAAGTCCATGTTCTTCGTTTTATTTAGACCTTGTGCTGTGAAGTGAACACTGAGATATGCATTGTGTTATTGAGACCAATTAGCAGCTACTTTGTGATTTCTGGCCAGGACGACGAGCCGCTCAGCCAGGGACAACCCACCAAAGCACTGAAACCAGATTAACAGCACAGAAATGCCGAGGCACATGGCAGAACACCAACAGTTTCCTTTGTGGACATAAAACATTTACAAAGCATTTTCAATATTTTAACACCAAAGAGTTTTTGAAATAAAAGTGTTCTGGCAGCACTGATGGCTCATCACCAATAATGACTTTTTTTGTTGTGCCACTAGTAATTCTGTAAAAGTAGGTCTCACTTATTTCACATGCTGAATTGTTCTTTTAAGAAACAAAGCTTTGATTTCAAGTGCTCTTTGGTTATTTTACTGTTTTTGTGCCTGCAGTGGCACTTTTAATGTGCCCGGCTCTCCTGATCAAAAGTTTCACATCCAGCAGTTTGTTCGATGGAACCAAAGTGTTTTCGCCAACGAGGGGTGAGGATGAGTGCATTTCAACAACAACACAAAGACTTGAGCTAGAAATGTCACAAACAGAATGTTAACTTACCCAAAAGGCAGGTAACAAACTGCGAACACAGACAGAAACACTGCTGGAGGATTTATTTTGGTGCATTCGGGTCAACGTGAAGCTCTGGTGTTTTTCTAACAGTACAACAATCCACAGCGCTGCCGAGCTCCCGTCCCCTGATCCTGAACAAAGGTTATTAAAATCCACGTCTTTTTAATGTACAGATTCAATATTGATCCTGAACTTTTCTGTCATTACCGTGTTTCTGTGGTTTAATCTGCATATAAAGTGAAATCTGGTCGTGTGCTGATAGTCGCAGCGTCCAGTGTCTGAAGAGTTCGTGTCTACAGTGCTCGTCTGTGTCAGCTCAACACGTCTACATCATTTTTCTACAGCCATAGCGACTCTGCTGCTAACAGTTGCGTGCTAACATCCTCACTGATTAGCAGATGTATTGTTCACCAGTATCAACACTGTGCAGCCTGTGATCAGTGAAGCCTAATGAAAGGTCAGAGGATCATCAAAATGATAAAAAACCTCATTCGATCCTGTAAATGTTCAGACGTTTCACTCACAAAACCACAAATGTCAACTGGTGCTGCCAGAAGAAAGGTCACGGGGTCACCAAAGTCCCAGTGCATCGATTACATGTTGAGAAACTAAAAGACCTTCTGGTTCTGTTCGTCGTGTGTTTGATGTCTGTTGTAAGTCTTGGGCTGTATTAGTTGGTCAGAGGTAAAGATTTACTGTAACACACGTCAGCTGAACCGCTGCCTTCAACATGCCGATCGATGCACGGCTGCTGTGATAAATTATGGACTGTCATGGCTTCATGTGTAATTTCTATCTGCTTCTATTTACTGTCTGTGTGATTGTGTGTATACTGCAGTGCAGTGTGTTTTCCTTTATGTGCACATTTGTGGTGATGATATTTCTGCAGCTGCACACACTCACTGGCAGTTGGACAGGATTTGATATGTTTTAAAGGAAAAAAGTGCATGATGATAATATTAATTACATAAATATATAGAAACTAAACATGAAGACAAATGTAAATAATAAAAAAATCCTTCTTTGCAGAATCTTCTAAACTGTCACCTGACACTTTTTGAAGTGTCGAGGTCGAATTAAAAAAGATTATGTAAGAAAAAAGCGATTCCAGAGACACTGTGTGACCAGCGCTCATACACGAACATCATGAAGGCAAAACACGGCTCCTGTACCTTCCTCTGCCAGCTCTTCTGTGTGTTATGTAACACGTTTGTGCTGTTTTTCCGCTCAGCTGAAGGCGAATTCTTTCTAACTCTCCAAAGAAACAGGTCAGGAGACCTTAATCCCAAACAAACCTCTCTTCCCTCGAAACCCATTTAGATGTGCTTGATTTACCTCGCTGTGCCCCATCAGCGAGGGAGCGAGGGGGGCAGGGGAGGTACGTGAAGCACAGCTGAAGGTGGTGATAGATTATCTCAGAGTTTATGGACGATCATCTGCTGAGTTCACTACCGGCCACATGTGGCAGAAGTGGTCGCTCACTTTTAACCATGTAAATTCATCTCTCCCCTCGTCTCTCGTTTCCTTCCATCATCTCCGTCTGTGTCTCTCACTTTGGTCCTGACTCAGCAATGTTTTTGAAGCTAATAACAGAACCAGCCAGTCAAATTAATTACTGCTCGCACTGCAACACACACACACACACACACACACACACACACACACACACACACACACACACACACACACACACACACACACACACACACACACACACAGATGGCTGAGAAGGCAAATCCAGTTATTAAACACCTTTGGGCAACTGCACGCTTCCATTTTCCATTTGGAGCATTAAAGACAATTCCACCATTAAAATCACACTAAATGCAGCGTCAGCACTTTGAAAGCAGGAAGTTTTTCCCAGATCTAAAGCAAAAGTTAATATATATATATATATATTTAGCTGTTTAGGTGTTGGGTCCTTAGATTTTAAGCTTCCTTGAGCTTCCTGCTTTTGAAGAGATCGTCTTTGTTTCCACTGACGCCTGTGGCTGTTGCCGTCCTCCGTGTTAGTTTTTACCGGGCTGTAACGTGTCAACACTGAATGATGAGACCTGAGAGATCTTTAAAAAACATAAACATGAAATCTATGGGATTATCCTGACAGCTGTCGCATAGGCAGAGGTCGGATAGGAATCAAATACAGTAAGAATATGTCTGATTAGGTTTCTTCACACTTGGAGGCAGCGCATGTGAGAGAACTGGAAGCTCTGAGCTCAGTGTTTGGGAGCACACTGAACCTTTGGGGGTTCTAGTTGATTTCCCTCCCTCACACTGTTTACTTTTACCTGAGTCCTCTCTGTACTCTTGAATTAACCAGGTGGTTTGATGCTTACCTAAGTCTTAAAGTGCCCTAAATGTCACCTCATGTTGTCTCTGGGATAATGAACTCGATTTCCACTTTGCAGCTCTAATGGTCTCAACGTACCTGTTGTTCATCCTGAGTGAGTGAATCTAAAGTACGCAGTGTAAACTGTGCAGCTACTGTAATCTGCGTACTAGAACTAAGTCTGCCGGTAGTTATCTGTGTTGTAGCCTGACCTTCCACAAAAACCCGCCTCTCAGCTCAGCTCTTTGTCATCTCATCCTGTTGAACGAAGGCTTTATTATCCCAGACTCGTGCTCGGAAGCCAGGCTGTGGCTCTCAGGAGTGACATCCAGATGAGTGAAAGTTTGAAACTGAAGAAAGTTTGCAGACCTCGACTTGCCAGAACACACTGACATAAAACAGCAGCGCCGGGAGCCTGAGCAGAAGGAGAGTTATAAGGACGGGCGCTGCCAGCCTGCCAGCAATGTGACAATAATATCCCCACTTCACACATTTGTGATGGGTGCACTGATGCACAAATGTACAGCTACTGCAGTGTGTATGTGAGTGTGTATACAGTACAAACACACACACACACACAGCTCCAACAGAACTACAGACTCTCAACCTTGGATATCCTTTGCATCTCTCCACATTAAACCCCTCAAGGATATAAATAGTGTTTTGTCTGTGGCTTATGATGTAAGGTGGCATCCTGGGTGCTGCTGTCAGCCATCCAGAGGACAGTGAGTGACAGTTGCTGTGTTTTCACAGCAGGATAATGACATTAATATCTGGGGAGGTTTTCTCCCTTTTTGGGATAATTGTACAAAGTGTTCTGTTCCCAAATATAAATCTCCACCATATGAAAAACTTGATGGTGTTGGCATAAGATGAAATCCCATTACCGGCTTCTATGGTGCATATCGATTATCAGAGGATGGACTGTGGAATCTCAGGTGGATGAATTTAGAGACATCGAAACGACCGAGTTCAGTCTGGCCACCTGGTGTTTGACGCCAGTAAAGGTCGATTTGAAAATACACAGAGAACTATCAGCAAAGAGTTGCAGAGCGTCGTAATGGTTACTGGGCAGTGTCACGTCTGAAAGTTCAAACCAAAGTCGGAGCTAAAGTCCGTGTTTGTCTTCACTTGATCTGCTCGGTTTTCACGTCACGTTTCATTTCTAAAGAACTACATCCTCTTGTCATCCTGTGTCTCCCCATAGGCCGCTCCAACACTTTGATGTCTCCTAACTTTTAAATGCCACGGTTCTCCCATCTCCCATCCTCCAACATCCTCACTCTCTGTCTTTCAATAAAGAAAACAAACAAACTTATTTTCTCGTGAAGTTAAATCTCTCGTCTTCTTTTTCAACTCTTTCCCTGTTTCTGGTTCTATTGTTTAAGGTTTAAAGGTGATGACAGCCTCTATTAAACTTCCTGTAACGGGTCTGGACCCACCATATTCTGGTTCTCTGGTCTGGACTAGGTCTGAGGCACCTTTCACACCCTGAAGGTCCAGACAAAAAAAAAGGTGCTGAGTGAATGTTGATGACTTTAAGCTGCCTGTTAAAGATTCCACCTGCACGGCCGTTCAGATGAGACAGAATTACCTTTCAGATTCCTGCACACTAAATGTTTGAAATTCAACTGAGGTGACACAAACTGACATGGCAAACATTTAAAAACCTGTAAAATTAGGCAGATATTATACTTAGTATATGCACAGAGATGAGAGGTCAGTGGAAAGAAGCTGCACACACACGATCAGACCATCAGTCGCTGGTTAACTGATAATTAACACTAGTTTGTTGCTATGTTGTTGCTATGGAGAAAACAGATGCAGAAAAACTGGTTAATTAGCATAAAAAGCTAATGTAGCTGTAAAAAGTGTCTTGAACAGCAACTCAAACTGTGCAGAAACACTGGAGCCTCACAACAAAGGTGCCACTGTAAATCCCCTGGAGTGAGGATGTTCAGGATCACTACTTTAAAAGTGTCTGTTTCTTCTCCTCAGAGGCACATCAACCTGAAACTTAACTTTCAGCTTTCCATCTCTACCATTCAGATCATGCTCTTTTCCAGAGTGGCTCGGAACAAGTGCTACAGTAAAGCACGCTCCAGTTCCTTGGAGAACATTTCAAGCAGCCATGTTTCCATTTCCCTGGGACGATCATGTAAAGAAAGAGCCAGTAGGAAGAGAAATAAAACATGAGCTATATGAGAGGTCGAGGGAATTTTAAAGCGGCGAGACCAAATTAGAGCGAGTTGATGGGGAGGATAGACACACGGGGGGACGTGGGTCGATGAGAGGAAGTTGAATTAAGGTACAGTACTTATACTTTTTGGAGTTTTTAAGCCTGTGGTGGAAGTTACAGAGAGTAAGTACTTTTCTGACTCCAGGACGTCAGACCTCTAAACCTGAATGTGCAGCTGAGAATCTCTCTTCGAAGTTTCACATCAGAACGTCATGCTCCACTTAATAACTAGAGATGATGAATGGAAAACAGTTTGTAATGAATGTGGTAGGTAATTAAAACATGATGATGAAGGTAATGGTCGTATTACTCGTATGTTATTGATGACACAAAAAGTGAGAACGTGAACATCCTGCAGCAGCTATAAAGGAAAGTTTTAGTATTAAATAATGGGCAGAAAATTATATTAGACATAAAGGAGATTCCGATTAATGTTGGTGTAAGGAACCTTTTGCTCATTACAATCAGCACTAGCATTAGTAGAGGCTTCTGACGAGCTGACAGGTGAAGGTAGCAACAGTGGTGAATAAAAAGAACTAACTTCTATTTGCTCAACAAAGGATCTGACATCTGATGCATATTTGTGATACTCGTGTCACCAACACGTTTTAGTCCCTACGAGAACGTCTTAAGGTTTCATATCCAGCCATATGTGTTTATTTAAGCAACATTTCAGCAGACAGATAATAACTGACTGTGTTGTCAGTTTGTGGAAACAGGACAAATAGAGCAGAGAGACCTGTCACATCAGCTTACTGTCAGAGGGAAACGCCTGTGTGCACATTTTTTATAGTGGATTCTCGTCTGGTGTGTTGGTGGAGGTGGGCTGTATGAAGTGTTAGACTAATGTGATTTTAGCACAGAAACATTATGATAACATTGTGACGCGCCCCCCCCCCCCCCCCCCCCCCCCCTCTCAGCAGAGAGGATAAGATTATGTTGTGCAAAATTACAGCCCCCTCCTAACTGTATCAACGGATGATTTTTGTCTTTGTGGAGTTAATGGATTTTGGTTTTCCAATTAGACACTGTTAATAAAGCGCCGCAGTGGAACAGGTTGGAGTAAACGTGCTGTTCAACGAGCTCCGTCTGAAACGGGTTTCACATGACCGACGGTATATTTTTGTAATTCACAGGAACCCATCAGAGCATATTGGATTAAGAGTTAACTTCCCTTCCAGCCAAACACCAACACGACCTCACAGCAGTCGTATAATGGGATAACAACTGGGTCGAGTCAGTCAAGTAGTGTACGACAACATGGCTGCATCCACCTTTCTGTGTATTTCTGCATCTGTCACATCACATGTCTGCATTTATTGCTCAGCCGCATATCCAGGTGTCACATGACAGCACAGCAGCACATTATAATATCAGCCTCTGTGCACCAGGCAGGCAGCCGAGCGAGGCGACCGTCCCGTCGAGGGTTTGTCTCAATTGATTCCTACTGTCTGTGTTAATATTTCCATCTCGGCGTGCTCCGTCACGTTTTCTGCCCGATGACTCAAAAAGACCGAGCTGCTCGTGGCTGTGAAATGTTGAAATGAGATTAAAATGTGAAATCTAAAACAGAGTAAATATAGTCGGCATCTCAGAGGAATACTGAGCCTGGAGTGCCACTCGTTCAGGCAATCAGCCCCACAATCAGAGCGAGGGATAGACTGACAGAAGAAAGAGAGATGGAGAGGGAGAGGGAGAGAACGGCAGCTTTCAGGTGCAGAAGTATGAGCTCTCCCAAGAGTTCCAGACTGTGTTAAAAATCATACGCTGCTCATAAATCAGCTCAGTTCTTGAGCTGAATGGAGATGAGGGCAATGTAGGTAGAGAGGAAACAGGCAAATGGGGAAACAGTGGTATTTATGTAGCTCTAAATGTGTCCGAGACTAAACTGAGAGGTGTTCCTGAACCTGAACGACACGATTCCTGAATGAACAGCAGGATTGAGATGCTGGTGAAGACAGCTGCAAGACTCAGGTCAGTGAGATCTGATCAAATGGAGGAGATCTTTTTAACGAGAAGAGAAACTGGTACAAACATTTAAAATCTAAAATACTGAAAAGAAGTTCGTCCTGTTCTCAGGTTGGAAACTCGCGTCTAAAATAAATATTTGAAGTAAACAACAGAACATAATCAATACTGTGTAATAATACTACAGTATATTGTACTCACAGAAATGAGCAAACCAAGCAGCAGCACACGATTCTATTTGTCCTGGGTTTTGCCTGTCAGGCTACAGGTAGGTGGCCCGTACAATACCAATATGCACACATTTGTATTCAAAGTACATTTGGACTCTAAATACACAGACGTGTTCCACACGTGCACACTGTAAAAGGATACAGTCACTGTGGGCAGATGCAACAAGACGGAAAGAAATAAAACAGCATGTGAAACATAAATGTAAGATTTGTCTATCCTGACCCTCAGAGACTGTAATAAACTGTAATATAATGTAATATAATATAATGTAATATAATATAATGTAATATAATATAATATAATATAATGCAATGTAATGTAATGTAATATAATGTAATATAATATAATGTAATATAATATAATGTAATATAATGTATATAATGTTAATATAATGTAATGTAATACAATGTAATGTAATGTATATAATGTAATATAATGTAATGTATATAATATAATGTAATGTAATATAATATAATGTAATATAATGTAATATAATATAATATAATGTAATATAATGTAATATAATGTAATGTAATATAATATAATATAATGTAATATAATGTAATGTAATATAATATAATATAATATAATGCAATGTAATGTAATGTAATATAATGTAATATAATATAATGTAATATAATATAATGTAATATAATGTAATATAATGTAATGTAATATAATGTAATATAATGTAATGTAATGTAATGTAATATAATATAATATAATGTAATATAATGTAATGTAATATAATATAATGTAATGTAATATAATATAATGTAATATAATGTAATATAATATAATATAATGTAATATAATGTAATATAATGTAATGTAATATAATGTAATATAATATATATATGTAAGTAATCTTAATGTAATATATTATGTAATATATATATGTAATATAATGATATATATTATAATTAATGTAATATGTAATGTAATATTGTAATATATGTAATGTAATGTAATTATATAATATATATAATGTAATGTATGTAATGTAATATAATGTAATGTAATGTATTTCAGTTACACTTTCAAGTAGAAACACAATTTATTACATAATTTATATAATGTATATTCAAAAAAAAGGTTTATTTACAATATTTACAATACAAAACCTGCCTCATGATGTTATTTTACCTTCAGTGAGGTTAAACGTTTAGAGGTCAACACACATTGAGGATTTTGTGGGTGATTACACTAAAACAGAAATGACCAGAAAACGAGGTGTAAAGGAAAAAAGCAGCAGCTCTGGTAGGAGACGAGGTAGAAGTAAATATTCAGGATCAGTCTGTGTTTGAGATTCTCTTTAAACTTCCCTTTATATCACACACACTGCAGCGTACACTCTCCTAACTCGCCATTTCTCTTGCTCGTGTTCATTACCTTAATCTTGGTTTTTGGCGCAGCGAGCAGTCGTCATTTCCATAATTCCTGCGATAGTGTGGACAGGGAGAAAATTTGAAATTGAAAAAAAGGGGAAGGTAATCTGGAAGGCGAGCAGCTGCTCATCTGTCAAGATTACAGCTCTGAAATCCAGTGAAATTCAGTTTTATCTCTCACTGTGAAGACAGACCTCCACCTTCTGCCACACACCTGCTACAATAGGAGCATTACTGTAAGTGTCACAGGATGGAGATGTGCTTTTTAAAGTCAGTCCAACGCTGCGATAAACTAAAACCTGAAGAACCAAAGTCATTACACTGTAAATTATTTATGATCTCCAGTCGGATTGTACGGTGGCCCAAAGGGGGCAAAACAAAACTACATTTGAAAAAACACCATCATCATCGTTAATGTGGTCTTTTCAGAAATGTTGTTGTGTTTTGTCATATTTTGTCTTTTCTGTGTTAAAAGTTGTATTTCGTTAAACCTTGTTGTGTTTTGCTCCAGTCGGCCATCATCCATTTTATCTGCCTTGGTTCTTCACTTCTCTGCTAAAGAGCTGGAGACAACGCACCATAATCAAAGGCCTGTGTAGTAATGAACCTGATATTAGTTTAATGAGAATGTAGAACTGTGTTTAATTAAACATTAAGCTGCGAACATCGTAAATTATTACTGTGGCAGTTATTAAAACATTTTCAATCCATTTAGGAAACTGTTTCCTCCACTCTGCTTCATTATTACTTTATTGTTATTGCAACAACAACGGACGGAACGTAACATCATTAACACGTTGTATGATGGTCACATAAAGACTGTTCAGCTCACTCAGCACCAAACAGACGGACTGCTCCTTTACTCTAAGTAACAACTGGCAGCGAGCAGCAGGCGGACGCTGGTGTATCTGCAAGTGTTAACACACAGAACCAAAGAACAGTGTCTCTCAGAAAAGAGGGAGGAGAAACACAAAGACTGTTTGGTGTAAAGGTGTCAGTTTAGCTGTGTTAATGATAGTAAAGGACCGTTAGCCACAGTGTGACGAGTATTTAGGCTTCACATCATGCACACACACACACACACACACACACACACACACACACACACACACACACACACACACACACACACGTTGATAAAATTAACCAGCAGCTTCTCACAGGTAGAAAATCCCATCCCACCTCCTGAACACGAGTCGAGGGTGAGCCAACACTAATCCTTCCCAATTAATGTGAACAGAAGACGGCTCCGTCAAAACTAGGATTTCTCCACGGTGAGTGGTTTTGTCTTAGCGTGGAGAACCGACCAGTCAGAGATGGTTTCTGCAGGTATAATATCAGAAATCTTCAGAATCAGGTCTTTGGCTTTTAACCAATGTGACTTAAACTAGGAACAGAGTCAGGCTCTTGCCCTATGACCCTTCAAAACAAAGGTCATGTGGTGCTGCGATTAGTTACAACCTGCTTATCCCAGCAATCCCAGTCCGACTAGAAATAAGAACCATTAATTATTACTTCAGCTGTGAAACTGCGTCCTCATCTCTGACATGTGATTAAGGAGAATGTTTCTCACTTCATCATCCACACTGACAAAACAAAGACTTGTGAATTTAACTGTGCATTTGTTTCTAGAAGGTTCCACGTCTTCAGCCCCTCCAGAGTAAAGAGCTCATTTTACCTCGAATCTTCTTACAGAGATGTTCAAGACTGAATCAGGGCTTTATCGGGTTTCTGGGCTTATTCTAAGAATCTGATCCACTAATGAAAGCAAGACTCCTGCAGCTCTTTTCAGCATTTTTCACATGTCAAACCAAGTATTTATCCATCCTCTAATGCCTCTTCTCCCCCTCCACTATCTTCTGTTCTGTCCTTCCACCCTCTCTCTCCTCAGGCCACGGCTTCTATCCTCTCATCACTCAGTCTTCCCTCCACCCTGCAGCTGTCTCTTCTACTGTTCTCATCTCCTTCACTTGCTCCTCAATCATGTTTCCTCCTCTGGCCACTCATCCCTCTATCTTTTCCCTTTTCTTTCTTTACCACCTCCTCCTCTTCAGCATCAATCAGTCCTCTCCATGTGGACTGGCGCAGAGATTTCATTATGCTCTCCCCCCCTGCTCTCATATTTATTTCATAGCTGGCAGGCTTGAGAGGACGCGGAGCCCCACTGGCAAATGAAAGGGTGAATTTCCACATGCATTATTCTCACGTTGAGGCACCGCAGGGCTCGTCACAGCCCGCGACGCTCGTGGCACCAATAGCACGCAGAGACAGTAGACACAGGCTGAAGTCTCACATATGGACGCACAGAAATGTACAGAAGAGTGCAGAGGAATTTACACATCTTAGACAAACATGTAGTATATAGATATATCACAACAAGCAGAGGCACCATCTGTGTCCCAACACATGGTGAAGAGAAGCTTCACCTGCTCTCTGCAAATACAGACCCATAAATAAAATATCTCTATATACATGTTGAGAAGAGATATGCCTTCACCGACTGTTTTCATATGTCAAGTTCATAATTTATGACGTCTCAAACATTAACACGAGCAGAGAGTGGATAGTCAACAGACTCATTCATATGTAATGCAGCTATTGTTGCCTTAGACTTCAGATTCACATCCATCATCCATCACCCATTGCTCACTTGTCCGTTAAGCAGAGACCTCCATCATATCAAACGGTACCCATGGTAACTCCAGACTTTGCTTCACAGTGATGAAATGCAGATACTCTCTTCAATATAAGAAGTGAGTCAGTGATTGTCTATTTGGTGACTTGATGCTTTAGCACAGGCTGCAGCATTGCACTTTATTGTTAACTCACCCAGAGCATGATGGGAATAGTACTTTGGAGGGAATAATAAATATGTGTATATGTGTGAGCAGAGTTAAAGAACCATAATGTGTGATTTTGTCTCATCATCGTTATCTGTGCTAGATACCAGTCACACTGAGATGAGATTATATGAAAGTGGATGCTCTGAGACTTTAGGGTTTAGTTATCAAACCTGCTGTTATGGTGTTTGGGAGTGAAACTGCCTCAGACTGCAGCGTGAACACTCGAGCTCTTTAAACAGGCCACAGGGCCTGAGAAGCATTTCCTCCCTCAGCAGAACCGAGCGTTTCACATCTTTAATGGAACAAATAACCGGCCGTGACGCTGTTTTGTTGCAAGAGTATCTACATGTAAAATTTTCTAACATCCGTGTAAAATGCCTGGGTCTGCTGCTTTTCTATCCCCGATGATGGAACTTTAAAGACCCCGTAAAAATCCCCAACATCCCTAACGAGCTGGAACAAAAACCGAGAAGAAAGGCGAGGAGAGGAACAGGCCACGGGTGAGCAGCCCGAGTCCCTATTAACCTTGTAAATGATTCAGTCGGTCGGCTGGGAGATTAAAGCTGCAGCGCTGTCTATCTAACACACAAGGGATGATGTATTCAGTCAGAGGAGCTGTGTGGATTTACGAGACCTGAACACATGCAATCCATGAGAAGTGGACGTGTACGTGAACATGTTCGTGCACACGAGCGGGCGACTTTATCAGCACAATCACACGTGACGACACACACGTATTCATACCGGACCCTGGATCAATAGGTCTTCCCATTCAATTTTACCCCAGACAGGCATCGCCATGGTAACCAGCAGCAGCCAGACCACAGGATCTATAGTGTGTGCACACAGTCACACTCCCACAGGTCATCAATGAGCTTTCATTTTCAGTTATTACCAATTCTGACTTTTTGGTTAAAGGGCCAGATCGATTTAAATCAGCTTCAATAGAGATTTCATTGTAACAGAATGATGTTGACGAGTCTTTTCTAACCGCACAGTTCAGCTGATCCAAAGCTTGTGCCCCTCATGGATTACATACATCTGGGTCACTGTATCTAACTCGGAGGTAGCTCCTTGTTCTGAAGGTGTTTCCTGAATCTGTGAATACTCGTCAGTGTGGATGGAAACAGAAAACCGTGAAAAAAGATAAATGATAATAATTTGAAATTTTCTGTCACCATCTTTGTTTTTGTGGAGATGAAATTGTCTTCATGAATAAACACACTGATATTATATTTTTCAGGAATGGAATAAAGTGTTGAGGACAGATATGATCATATTAAGTCCATTTGATTGTTTTCCTGTTCTTTACTTTCTGGGGATCAATATTATCATTGATTCAGAAGATGCTGTGCTGACCTAGTTGTGATACATGCTGGTGGGGTTAAATGTCGGGGGTCAGAGGTTAGAGGATGCAATTTGTTCCATGTGAATCACAACAGCAGAAGACTAATCCATAGTTTGACTAAGAACTGGAGCTCTCTGGTTGACCTTTGATCAAAAAATAGACAGTGAGGCGATCACTTCCTGATGTAATGAATTCTGTATTTGTGGGACAATAAATCAAAATCAGTGTCAGTGGACCCAGAATCACATTGATATTACTGCATGTTTAAAACCATTAATTTACAATTAAGAATCATTTTAGAAAACTCCAGGTTTTTAATTCCCAGTACTTCACAGAGTTCTACTTAGAATTAACAAATTTTAATTTGCTTAAGAAAAATAATCCCTCACATATGATCCATCAGTTTTATTTTGCATTTAAATGTATTTCACCTCACGAGCTGCTGTGTGTGTGTGTTTGAGACCCAAAGTTTGAAGGAACCAACAGGCAGAGATGGTTTTGTACGCAACAACTATGGGTTCTGGTTTTCACCAGTATCATGAGGTTTGCCATAACTACTGGTGCAACACATGTTAAAAACATTGGTATGGCCCTTTAAAATGTTTATTTATTTCTATTTCTGAGAACTGAATTCAGCAACTTATGAAATTTGTCCAAATATGATGCCACAGTGTTTTTATCAGTCCTCCCAGAATCCTTCACTGTAAACCTCACAAGCTTTTCCTCTGCATGGAAAGTGTTGCAGCATAAACTCAAAGTCTGCTGGATTTACAGCAGCCGTGGGAACCTGCTCCATGATTTAGTGTGAATCATGGGAATCAAGGAGAAATGATAGAAATGACCAGGTTTAGTAAAAAACATTCACACTTAGCTGCACAGTGTTACGACCCAAAGCCTTTCAAAGACAAAGCAGCAAGAGGCACATTTCATTTGCATGTCAGCTTGTGTGTGTTTGGCTGTGTGAAGCTCTACGAGCTGGCTTCAGTTCATTTTAATCTACTCATCGTTTCCATGAAAGGATGTGTCAGTCAGAAAACGCTGCCAATAACAGAGAAGGAGTGAAAGGGTGAGAGAGAGAGAGAGGGGTTAGAGAGTGGGTGAGGACTAAAATTAGATGATAGCTGACTGAAGTAGAGAGGACGATGGTGAGAGAGACAGATATAAGATATGAGAGCAGGTTGGATCAATACTTTAAAAAAAAGAAAGAGACTGAAACAAGTAGGTGAGATGGAGGGAGGGAGGAGGAGGAGTGTGCACTGGTCAGATCTATTCACATGCTGCCAATGAGAACTGGAGAGTTTTGGGAAGAAAATCCCAGCAACCAGAGGACAAAACCAAAAATGTGCCCCGAAGTCTCCATTTACATCCGACTGTCAGTGATATTTTAATATTCAAAGAGGACGTCAGACCTACAGAAAGGGATCAACAACACAGCCAGAGTCTAGTTCATCTGTGGAACATCAATCAAAATCAAACCAAAGCCACGAATCTGCAGAAAGTTTCAGTTTGAACGCACAGAAGAACAAACGCACATGAACCATGTCCAAACCACAGGAGCAACGTGGAGGAAGCAGGTCGGGTGAACCCACCGACACAGCGTGGCAGCAACGAGAAAGAGACGTTTGATCAGAACCAGAGTAACAGCGGAGGGCACCTGGAATTTTAATCAGACGCTCGATGTTTTTCTCACCCAAACAGTGTAGGAAAGAATCACCAAGCACAAATAAATCTTTCAGTCTGCTCCACGGCTAACCAATCAACATCTGAAGCCGCTCTAATTGGCAGTTAAAGCAGTCAGAGCAGCTGGTATGGAAACCAGGTGAAGCAGTTAGCTTGGCAGGTAATCAGCAGTGACTGAGCGTGCTCAGAGGGCCGGGAGCGTTGGGAGAAGTTCTGTGTTCGTGTAGAGTTTCCCGCCCTGACTGCAAATCTTTCAGACTGTGTGTGTGTGTGTATGTGTGTGTGAGTGCACACACACACACACAGAGGAGGTCATTTCCGTGGCAAGAGTGTCCCTACTGTGTCAGTGTGGTGTCATTTCCATCCTGGTGTTACCGGCCATCTGGGACACTGACTGGACCACAGGGCTCAGCTGGTGAGGACACGCACATACATGACAGGGAAAGGCTGTTAAACTATTCACACTTCTCAAACGGGCTCGTAATTCTTCAGGCTCACATTAGTTCATGACAAAAAGCAGCCTTATTTCACGTTAGCAGTGTGGGATAGTGACAGTTATATTATAGCAACATGCTGCAGTAAAACATTCCAATAAATCGGTAATTTGTGAAGAGCAGGTGCTGAGGAATTGAGAAAAAGAAAATGCTGATATGATAAAGTGACATCACTTTTATGGTTTTTCTCAATAAAGACACAAAAGATCTGAATATTTTTTTTGTTATATTTGTTAATAGTCTTAAATTAATGCAGAAAAGTTCCAAAGGTTCACATACTTTTTCTTGCCACTGTACTGCCAGTGTCCAGTTCAGTGCTCATAACAACTTGCTGTTGAAGGGTCAGCGTTGCAGAGCCAGGGCAATGCAGCTTTAAATCCTAATTTGGACTCTTTACCGCTTTAAGTAGCATAAGATCAAAGATCAGAGTATATCACGATCTTTTGAATCCCAGTGGTGGTTCTGTTGGGATCTAATTGGGATCTTTCTCCACATTGTTTAAATGTACTGTAGAGAACAGAGCTGGACTAGAAACAGTTAGTGGAGCGAGTAATTCATTCAATCAGCAGAGACCTACTTCTACTAGGTTATATCACTTCACTGGTTTGTTGACTGGTGCGGCTCCACATTAGTAAGTGGTGAAGTGAAGTAGGACAACACAAGCCAACACGGAACAGGATCATACAGGAACAGGATTTCATAAATGTAACAGAAGGTAATTTACCATCTTCACACAACATATCCTCTGATAGAAAAGGTTTCAGAGATGGTTTAAGATATGATGAGAGCAGATCTCAGAACTATTGTAAACATTCATTCTCTATTAACTGCAATAATATTATTTAGTGACAGCTCTGAGGTGGAATAAGTATCTGTTGGATGACTGTGACGGGTCTGAGAGCAGCGTGACAGTGTTTTCTAGCAGTGGATGCAGAGGGAAATGAGCTGACACAGTACTGCCCGCGGCCCACAATCCTCAGGGGCAAAACAAAAGAGCAGAGAAGGAGAGAGAAAGATGAGGAGTTTCACTGGCAGGAGGCAAAGTGAATCCTGAACGTACTACTGTCTCATTCATCTGATGCTTCATCTACACCTACTACTGCCCGAGGCAGGTAGATGTGAGGGTTTGCGTTAGCCAATCACTACGAACTGTCCATCATCTCCTACTCACACAAACACATCTCACAGATTAAATGCATCACCTCAGGCCTGATGGGAGCTCTGACCTAAATCTGCTTCTGACCTGAACCATAAAACCATTAAACAACAAACATGGCCACAGACTAAAATAAGTCACAACAACCAGGTACAAACCGATGTACACACGACACAAAGACTCGTCCTGCTTCACAACGTCCCCTCAGCTGAAACTGTCTGTGGGGTCAGAGGTCATGCAGGTGAGAGGGAAACTCTTCGCTGTCACTGATGGAGACAGAGGAAGAGGAGGAGGAGGAAGACAAATGGCCAAAGGACTGAGTCCAGGTTGTTTACGGAGCACATTCATTTGACCTTGAAGCAGACATACTGGAGGTCACGTGCTCTCTGAGGCGATACGACTACAAACAATCAAGAACTGAAGTGATAGTGAGAACGTGTGTGTGTGGGACGTGTTGTGTGAAACCCACAGAGAGGATAATCACCCAGTCCACTCGTCTTAGCTTATATAGATTTAGCTTCTGTTTGGTTTAGGCTCTCACGCTCACCAGCTCCGTGTCTTGTTTTTTTTCTTCTTCAGGCATTTGAAGCTCCACATATGGTCGTGATCAAAAACATAAAACTGAGAGGAATAAACAGCATAAGTCTCTAAATTCACTCCACATCATACGAACACAGTTCAAGGACCAGTCAACAAAAAGAGAAACAGTCAGTAAAATGATATAAATGATATAATATATGATATACATTATATTATAATGACAGTGAAGGACAGGAGATGATCTGTGTAAAACATCTGTACACTGATAAAAGTGCCGGTCACAAAAACACAATAAAAACAACTCTTTAGAATCAGTGGACGTTCTGGGAAACACTGAATCCAACAGATCCAAGCCCGTGAGCAGCTCTGCTCGGACAGACAGCAGCTTAGCAGGCTGAACTCATCCATAACGGAGGAGCAGTGATCCTGACCTAGTTACACAGTGAGTGAGATGATCACATCAGGGACGGCGTCTTATTAAATATCAGACATCAGCCAATCAGGGCACTTCAGCCTCCGACTTCGTGGGACTGGTGACACAGCGTGTTGATGGCTGAACGGATCGATGCTCCACTGACTGTCTACACGAGGCACTAACGAGGGTTTTCCATCAGATTTTTAAAGACATACTGGTTGGTCTCTGTTTTTAGGAACCACTAAGATAGTAACTACTCTTCCTGTGGTCACCACCAATAAACTTGGCATCATAATACAATTTAAACTGAGAATGAACTGATCTGTAAACACTGATAGTCTGTGTTGGATCCATGTTATGCTGCGTGCTCCTGTGACCGTGAAATGTGAACAGAAAACAGTCCCCAACAGTTTACTGAGCCTTTAAAAAACCTTGAACAGATCATGGGATGATTTTAAAGTTAAAATGATCAAAAACAGAGGATTGCTCTGATTTCCCCTCAACTCCCCACATGGTGACACAGAAACAGCTCTCCGAGCTTTAACAGCGTGGGTCAAATTTTAATAAGGAAGATAGAAAGGAGAGGACGTTTTAAATTGGGACTGCAAAGCTGGGGGAGTCGACAGGTTTGACAGACGACTGATGAAGAAGAAGGGTTCACTGAACTGTAAGACCAATAACAAGAGAGGAGGATCACTTGGAGCAGGACAGAGATAGAAAAGCCTGTTTCCATCCAGTGTGTTATCAGCCTCCATCTCCTGCTTCCTCCTGTTCTCTGTGGGAAGAGTCGCTGCCTGCAGCCGACCACATCATAAACATGGTTTTTACTACAATGACGGAGATTTAATTGTGTTTTCTAATGTGTGTACATCTTCTCACACAGAGGCCGTGTAATGGGGTCATCACTGTGGCTGATGGTCCATCACGCCCAGTGTGGATCAGTGATTAGTCTGGTGTCTGTGGGATTAGCTGCTCACCGACCTAACAAACAGCCCCAGCTACTGAACTTTCCAGACCTTCTCTACATGTACATGAGAACTGACAGTCATACATCACATGAGAGATGAGTCCATTACTTTCTACAATAGAACATGCAGAGTTCACACCACCACCATTTACAGTTCACTGTCGACAACATTTAACGTGTGTGTGTCTCGTTTTCATTTTGAGGTTCTGCAGTGTTTTTGTCTCCTGTTGTCTACTAAAGGTCAGAAGCTATGCACCGAGGTCACGAGTGGCAAAAAGCACGTTTTCTGCCTGTTGGTGGCTGTGACGTCAACTCCACAACATCGATTTACCCAGAATGCCCTGTCCACACAAAGGTACACTGAACGTGGTGTGTGTGTGTTTGATAAGCGGCCGGGTGTTTACACACTTATCCAGACATGCTCTGTGTGCATTCTGTATTACTGTTTAGTTATTTGTGTAGATACACAAACTGTGTATTGTGTGGTGTTGTGTGTCTGTGTAAACTAGTATTTGTGGGTATGTTAGTGAACAGTGTTAGTGTCATTATCTCAGTGTCCTGCAGGTTAACACCAGGGCAGCAGCTCCTCCACTATCAATCATTTCTAATAAGTTGCTGATTGATCAGCTGACCCACCTGGAGCGTCTGAGCTGTGCCAGGTCACATGGAGTCTGTTTCCTCTGCAGAATAAATGAACTTGATGCATTATTGCATGCATAAATAAAAAGAAATGATATATTATGAACTGCAGAATATACGAAATGTGAAACATTTTATTTAGAAGAATAAAAGTACAGAATATTTCTGTCCAAACCCACGAGTGTGTTGGCCCAACCTGACCTGACCTCGACGGGTACATTGCATCTCGGGTCCAAACTCTGCAGATATGCCTACAGTATTTAAAGTTTGAGAAACCCGACCAAACCCTAGCCAGATATAAACCTAAACAAAAAGGAACCAACAGATCCTGTCAGGTTTAGTTTGGAAATGCACCCTCTAGCAGGAAGTCATAAAAAGTACTATTTCCAAAGAGAATGAATCATAAAATGAGCAAAACACCAGAATAAGAAACTCCAGTTTAACCACAGTGAAACACGACGTCTGTGCAAACACCTTGAAACAAAACTCATTTCTGTTCTGGTTTTATATGAATGAAACTTTACCCATTAACACACAATCTGTGTTAAACAGGAAGGAAATAAAAACCAAGCTGCAGGCAAAAAAAAAGATTTGAGGAGTGAGACGTAGACGAGATGAGGCTGTTAAGGGGAATATTATCGGCAGCTCCCCTGAAAAAGACATTTGAACAGAGACTAATGGATGTGGAGGTGCACTTGTTTCATTACATGTTGTCAGCAGAAACCGCAACAACAGCTCTCCTGACAGCTGTAGAGGAGAGGAACTGACACCGAGGTTAGCCTGTTTCATTACTTCTCCTCCTCGTAGAGCTGTTTGACTAAACACGCAGCTGCCGCACAGGAACCTTGTCAATTCATATGTGAAGTTTGTGTCAGAACATGAAGGAGTCAGGTGAGATGAATCTACCTGCACCAGCAGTACAGTCGAGCAGCTTCACTTCTCAGAAATGTTCTTATCTCACCTAAACATCTCTATGACCCAGAGGACTAAATTAGACCAGGTTCTGGATTGAGTTGATTGTTGGTTTTAGTCTTTGTTTAGGAACTGGTAACAATAAGACAAACTGTCCGTCCGTTATTTGAACCACTGTAAAGACGCCACACTCCAACATGAATCACTGGACCACACTCGTGGGACCAGACTTCATTTATCAGAATCCCTTTCACAGGTCTACACGCTCACTTTGACACCAGCTGCTGTATTTGGGGTAATTTCAGGAAACATCTCTCAGAGTGAAGACAGGCGAGAGTCAGAGTCCCAATCTGAACAATGTCAACTTCAGGTCCACTCAGACCAGTGTTTTAATCTGAGCTGTGAGGAGAATATTCTCTCTGTGATGAGACCTTTTCAACCAGACAAGCACATCACTGTTGTAGAATAACACAGACACACACACTATTTAACACACAACATTACTGTTACACATGCAGGACATACTGTATGTGTGCTGATGCTTGTTAGACACGATGTCTTGTCCATCAAGCACCTCCAGCCTCCCACTCCCTCTGACCTTTAGTTTAATTAACAGCCTCAAACTCAATTTACACCACAGCCCGACCTGAGTGTGTGTGAGAGAGAGAGAAAGAAGAGCAACCACAGTCTGTGTACTCACTGTGAGATAAATACACTAATCAGCCATAAGATTAAAACCAGCCCTGTGATGCTGCGTGTTTTTCCTGCTTCAACAGTTCAACCCTCTTCCTGCCTAATGTATATTTTCCATTTCTTATTTAACAGGAGTTTTTCTTTTATCCAGTTTGAGCCGACAGAGACAAACGTGTGATTTTCAAACTGAGCACTTGATTGAAGAATTTCTGCAGAGAAGTTTTTCAAATACACAACAGAAGTTGAAGCGCTTGAGTTAAAGGACAAATAAAATACCAAGAAAACTGTATTTTAAACAATATTGAATTTGATGCCATTTATAACACAAATGAAAACAACCATCTAGCCAATTAAAAAAGGCCAGTGACTCGAAGGTGGACCTCATTTTAATATTGTTCACTTTATACACTGACAGCTGAATTTATAATACATTTATACATACATTAGCTGATTAAATCTTTCATATAAATGTTTATCTGCATAAAGTCCCTACAGCTGTAAAACAGATATAGAGGAGAAAAGGTAGAGCAACATAAAATTAAAATACAACTACCTCAACACTGTATTTAAGCACCTCTGTGTCTACATTTTGTGTGTCTGTGCAGATTTATACTAATATTCCTGCTAACCTCACCCTGCGTGGCAGCTTTTTGCTGTGTCGCCATGGTAACTGACTGTAGTTTCTGGTATGCAGCTCATGTAAAGACTTCATCTGCTTACCTGGACGAGTTCAGTGAACCTCAGCAGGTGAGAGGAAAAAATACAGCAGTAAAGTGAAAATATGAAGTGCATACATTTCTTTTCATGAGCTGGGTTTTTAGAAGCTAAAACTAAAACTACAATTAGAGAGAAGTCAGAACAATAAACTCCTGGTAAAGGCTGGTGAGCAGATTCACCTCCACGTTCAACCAGAGATTCTTCTTTTTCTTCGTTATCCACCTTTTAACTTGAAGTATAATTTAAAAAAGTCAAAGCAGACACAGAAACGATGGTAGAAATGCCAACAGATAGAAACTCAGCGGGTGAGTCACAGACCTGCAGCAATTACACCTTAAAATCATCATAGTCTGGCAGCTGCAATTAGCTCGCTGATGGTAAATGGAAATCTCACGTAATAATCTGCAGGAAAACACGCTGAGCAGCAGAAGCAGCGGCAGCACAGTGTTTACTGAGAGAGCCGAGTTCTCAGAATCAGTTCAACTGTATAGATTTCTCAATCAAACACACACACACACACACACACACACACACACACACACACACACACACACACCTCATTTCCTGCCTCAAAACAATCATCATCCATCTGCAACAGTTAGCAGGAGAAAGTCATTCAGGTGAAACTGAGGATTTTTTTCTATAATTAGAGCTTTGCTGGCTTTACAGGCGTCAATTAGAGAAAGGGCAAGAGAGCAGAGTGGAGAAGGAAACAAAGGAGAGAAGAGAGGAGGAGGAGGAGGAGGAGGAGGAGGAGGAGGACAGCACCAGATGAGATTTAAAAAAGGATGTAGGAGAAGGTAACAAGAACAGAGGAGAGAGGAGAGAACAGAAGTGAATGGACAGTAGATCTGTTTCAAACAAAAGGGTGGAGTGAAGGTGGACTGACGGAGAATCTCAGGCGATGACTAACGTGTTCTAAATAAACATGTGAAGAACATGACAACAAACTGAAATCTTTTTTCCTTGTCAGGTCTAACAGAGCTCGTGGAGCACGGAGTGGAGACGACTTCTGATCACACCTCTTCTCTTTTTTCCTCCACAATCAGGAGCTCAACTCGAGTTTTAGAGTCACCTTTTCTCATCACTGTCCTCCAAAAGGCCCAGCAGTGGATTCACTTCCTGCAGCAGATGAGTAAGTTTGACTCTTCACCAAAACCACTAAACAACAAGAACAGGTTGTAACAGAGGAAACAGCAGGAACACAATGAAGAAAACCATCCAGGCTAAAGAGCCAGGAACCAGGCAGGGGAACCTGATGGTTTCACATTCATTTACCATCATGAGCCAGGTAGTTCCCAACTTTTACCGTGGCAGAGGCAGCACACAGAGGGTCAAGTAAAAAAAAAATAAATAAGGAAAGGTTAGAATAACATACTGAACATCAATGATCATAATTATAAGTAACTAAAGTCATGAAAATACATTCAAAATAAATGAAGTGTATAGGATTAAAATGAGGATGCACTTTATTGTATTGTAGTAAGGAAACCGCTCCTGCAGGGCTGCAGGCTGAGACGGCGAATGAAAACTGAATGTGCTCGCATTACTCGACCTGCCGGCTCCGGGAAAAGGGATAAAATAATAAAAAATAATAATCCCTCCTCAGTATTCATCGGCAAATACATCTTAAATGGAACATGATTCATGCAGGAAAAAGCTCCCCCGCTGTGCTTTCACACTTTAACTGGGTGCTATTAATCATTTGTTCACGGAGGTGTCACAGTTTTCCAAAAAGCTGCCAGGTGGCTCCGAGATATTACTGAACTTCAAGAAGAAGAAGAATCCAAGAAAGTTGATTTGTTCTTACTTTTTTATTTCTCGTGTGTTCTACTGTCAAGTCTTTGGTCTGCTGCTGCACGGCGGCTTCAGCGCTTCATTAAAAACCCACACAGGAGTTTAAAAAAAGGTTTCAGCACAAACGATGAGGACAGGATGGAAATCTCAAACTTTCCACACACACAGGGAGACAACGGGCTGAGCAGTATCGTACCAGTGCGTAGTAGTTCTCCCACACACTGACATAAATATATGATTGTTTTTCATGTTAGCTCGGCCTGAAACACGCTGAAGAACAGGTTCATCTGGAGCCAAGATTGTTTTCTCAGCTCAATGTTCAGTGTAAGACATCACAGAGGAGAAGGAATCTGTACTCGACTACTTTATCAACAACTGGACAAACTGATGAAAACGCACAGCTTGTGTCCTCAGGTGCTTGTTAACATATTGAATGTGACTCCATCCTCTGGATATTCCAGCCTCCATGGACAATAGCATTCCCATTCCCAGTCCAACAGTGGTGGACATCCAAATGAATGGTTCAGAGGAAGATCCGTCCTCCATCGGAGTCGTTTATTCTGAACGAATCAGTTCAGGTGCTAACACGCTTGCTGCAGTGAGTTCTGTGGAACTGCAGCCAGGTGGTCCTATCACAAACCGTCTTCATCAACATAAACAGGGACGCTCAGTTCCTGGACCACCTTTCACCTGGTGATTCTGCATGATTCCACACACAGACCACTTCCACTTGTTGAAAACTTTTCCTGCAGGTGATCTTGAAAATGTAAGATGCACTAACACATGTGGCTAAAGTACTAATAGTACAACTGGAACCTGGTCACAATCACAACCTCCCAACAGTCATTCTTCTTATTGCACCTCACTTGTAAGTCACTTTTAATTAAAGCGATGAACAACCTGCAGGGAAATTTCCTACAGTGATTCTTAGTAAAAGTTAATCCAAGCTCTCTCTGTATAAACAAATCGAGTGTTGTTCAGCAGCCTTTTTGTTTTTTATTTAACACAGACTTTCTCATTTCCACGACCTGACAGCTGATGTGATCGTGCCTATGTGCAGTTATCTAGAGGTGTGTTTACATCTTAACCTTTACCTAATGAAGACGTCTGTGGTGGAGGAGGAGACGACGTGGGAGAGCGGTTTAAGAAAATAAAAGATCCAAGTTAAAGATACACTGAATAAACGTGATGTTTTAGTTTCACCAGGTTCTGCTGTGTAGTGAAAGTTAGTTTCCAGTTCCACCTGGCTTTTTGACTTCACCCCGAATAACAAACAGAGGGGAGGAATTATCCATTATCCGTGCACAAAGGTTTCTAATCAGGGCCTAACGGGTGCCATTGAAGCGGCCGGGCTCTCCTGGGCGCTGCTCATTGTGTCGCTGTTGTCTGACTCCATTGTATGAGCTGATATTTGTATGAGAAACACCCTGGCTGGCATTTAGTGAATAGATTTCTGCTGAAAGCTCCTGATGTGAAGGTGCTCTTCCATGACTGACCACCACTGCTGTGTGTGTCTTTGTGTGAGAGTGTGTGTGTAAAGGGTAGAGTGGTGGGTTTAAGCCTGCATGACCGATGAGTGTAAAATCATATTTCCACTCTGATTTATTTGGAGGATATCACAGCCTGCAGCAGGTGAAGAGGGAATACAGAAAACTCAGTTCAATACCTCTCTCTCTGTCTCTAACACCACCTGACTCTGTTTTTGGATCTGCTGTCTCCGTCTATCTGTAGTTATCAGTTTGTCTTTTCTTTCTGCAAATACTTATCTTTGCCCTTACTCTACTTTCTTTAATTACAACTTTTATTTTTAGACACACTATATGACCTAAGGTCGAGTATCCTATGCTCTAATTCCTGTAGGAATTGTACAAACTGCTGAGTGGACTCATAGCATCATTACATCCTGCTCATTGTTATGCAGAGGTCAAACCACTTCATCACACAAACTTATTTGACACCACAATAACAACTACTAGTGGTCCTGTTCCATGCAAAATGTTTGGCAGTGACTTTCATTACACGTCAGCCGTCCCACTACAGCTAAAATACTTTATTATATTGAAGACAAACGTGACTCAGAAGCAGAAACATTGCAGCAGCCAGGACCTGCTAATCCTTTGAGTTCCCTTTCTGAACAGGACTGGATCCATAAATACAGTGTTCTTCAATCTTGTTTTTATTGCATGGACAGATCTGAATCATCTGTTTAAGCTGTTCTTGACTGCTGGTCTCCAACAACGCAGCTGAATTTTTAGCATCTATTCAGAGGCGCCCGATTGTTTCTGTGAACACAAACGCAGGAAAATAACACACTACTGAAGTAGGTAATTTTCATAAATCGCTCCAATCAAATATGAGTAAGCCAACACAAGACGACAAATAAAATGTAAACACACGCACACACAAGGTGACCAAATGACAAAGTGATGTGAGAAGAGGAAAAGCTGTGTTTTGATATTGAAATCCAGTGATTGACAGAAAAAATGCTTCAAATCCAGAAACAATACTACAGACAAGCCTGTTAGATCCTTTTCCAAAGTGATTTGATAAAGTGCCCAAAATAAATGTGTCTGACAGTCTTAGATCAGACAATCAGATAAAGAGGAAATAAACTCCCATGTCATTTGTATTATTTTTAGTATTTTAACAGTCCCACTAAGAATAGACTGTGCTATGTACAAACAACGATTTAGGCCGAACCCCTTGCTGTTTTCTCTTTCACTTCATAAATACAGAGAATGTAATCCCATCCAGCTGCATGAAATGACCCCTGCACACAAGGGATTATGGGTAGAAGGAGATGGATGAAGCCTGCCATGCTTGGAAAGCAGAGCAGAGCAAAATAAAGCTGCAGCCGAGGTGACACTGAATTTCTTCGAGATGGGAGTGCTTCACACATGACGTCCCGATGGAGGCTGAGGCCGAGTCTTTTCCATCCCTGCTCCAGTGGCTCCGACCAGCAAGATGATGGTTTATTAAAATGCTACTGAGTACACAAGATAGATTGAAAGCACTTGACTGGGCTCAAAGGGCAGCAAGTCCAGAAATACAATATATTAATTCTATTTTAAAAGCTAAAGCTACGGCAGGATTGATTTGTCCATCCATTATCTAAACCGCCTCCCCTGTTGAGGGTCACAGAGCTGGAGCTGATCCCAGCTGTCACTGGGAGAAAGGTGGAGTAAAACCCCGGACACGTCGCCAGTGTCTCACAAGGTTTACTGTACACAGACAGAGACATTCACAGCTGCCTTCTACTGTCAAACCATCAAATAAAGGTTCAAACAATGATGTTAAAAGCAGTCCGCCATAGAACATGTAGATATAAATACATACATTAGGAGTTGAGTTATTCATATGAAATAACAGAAGCACAGTGATGATGGTATAAAACACAAAAGTGTCAATTTCAGAGGCAAAAGATTCCTGTTGTCAGCAGCCGTTTCATTACTGTGATACCATTATTGAAGCCATTATTTCCTATTTGGCCCTGGGCAGTGCTAATCACTCCAAACTTAATGCAATGATCTGCTTTGATCTAAATACAGTGTCTTGCCACTAATTGCTTAATCAATTTCTACGCTATTAAACGGGTATGGGGATAATTCACACAGAAACAATCAGTCGTAGCTAATAGGAACGAGAGCGGTAAGAGGAAAAAAAGAATGAGTTAATCTGAGCTGTCTGCTCCAAACGTCTGTGTTGTATTAGAGTATGATTCCCTGATCTGACTGATGTTAGGTTAAACAAGTATCAGAGACTTCGTACCTATCTTCATTTTAAAATACAAGAGCAGCGGCAGCGTGTGCTGTTAATAAAGTTTGTCACAAGATAAGGTCAGTTCACTATTTTCATCAGTTTCCAGCTTCTCATCTGTGGTTAGACCCTCACTGGTCTAACCACAGCAGCTAAACTGTAGCCACAGATATGTTTTTGTGTGGACAACATACAAAACAAGTACTTTGACATGAGATATGAGATGAAATACACACAAACAGCAGATTGTTCTTCCACCAAATCATCTGACCTGCATCATCCCATTGTACAACATCCAGTTGTCACAGCACTAAATTTAACACTGGTCACTTTCCATTAATAACATTATTATATTATTACATTTGCTACTAAAACCTAACAGTGTTTGCAGTTGACATCAGTGCAAAGCCGTGAATTACTCCACCACCAGAGGACTCACTGCGAGCCAGCACTGACACATTAGGGGGGAGAATGTGCTCCAGTCAGCGGGATTCGAGCCAGCTCTGGGCCATCGTCGAGCAGTGGATTTGACCCAAGTAATAACATCATTCATTCTCACCTAGCAAGCGAGCCTGCTGGATTTAGATCATTGTTGAGCCAAAATAGTTTAAGCATGGCAGCAAACAGCAGCGTTGATGGGACAAATCAACCAACACACAGTAAGACTTTACCACCTCGTTCTGTGTTTGCTTTTCTTACCTTCAGTGTCCAAACAACCAGCAGAGGTGGAGGAGCAGAAGAAGAGGAGGAGGAGGAGGAGGGAAGGAGGACCAGAGGAGGGCAGCACCGAGAAAAGAGAGAAAGGAAATACATTTATTAGACGTTGTGCAACAACAGTTAGCTTTGAATCTGAAGAATCTGCTCTCTGCAGCCAACAGTGCTTTAAAGAATCACCAACCAGCAGCCTGAGTCTTATAATCGACTCTACACCAAACCAATCAGCATCTGGAGTCACGTTAACTGGCTGCTTAACAGTCGAAACAGCTGCTACCTCAGCCAGGTGAAGCGGTTAGTTTGCCAGGTAATCAGCTATGACTGAGCAGCCCTACAGTCTGTATTGTTCAGTCAGAGTAAGGCTGGGAAGTTGAGGCTGGGATCAGTATTCCTAAACAGGATTCATTATATCACCCACAGTCTGTTTATTCAGCAGAAACGCAGCCAACAGAAAGCAGATGTGAACGCAGCTCAGCGTGTTATTGGATGGTTGACTTCGTTTCCTGAAGGATGATGCAGCAGAATACAAAACACCTCATGAATCCAACATGGCTGCCACTGAATGCTGAACGACAGCCCTTTTCTGCTCGCCGTGAGGTCCAGCTGTCTGTGGTGTGTGTGTGCGTCACATCTCTGCATTCACTGAAGGCTGGCGTGTCTCCAGTGTTACCGATGCTAATTTGTGCACATTTGTTAAGGCTGCTGAATAAAGTGTTTCTGACTCTGAGGTAAGAACAGTGAGGACAAAATCCCTGCAGAAAGAAAAATCCCTAACAGGTTATGAAAAGCAAGATATCTGTGGGCAGAGCTAGTGACAATCAGCCAAAGAGTGACCATATGGCTGCAGCTAATGTAGACTTCAACATGCGAGGAGTGTGATGAGGCCGGAGTGATGTTATGGTTTTATCAGGAAAAGGAAAATGTGGAGGGGAAACCTGGGGCACAGAGGACGACCGGCTCCCTGGAGGGACGAAATGCTGAGACACTGATGGAGCTAAGCAGGCGGCAGTGGGAGAAACACACACTTATAAAGTGAAGGGGAAATAAATCCAAACTGCTTGTGATTTCAACCTGTTCAATAACTGCCCCAGTGTTTCATGTGTGAGAGAGACTGTCTCACTCTATCTCAGGTGGTACACAACAGGTACCTCAGAAAAATAGAAGCTAAGAAATATAAGAAGTTGTTGGAATTAGAAATGATTCAAAATCCTAGAATAGAAATATAAGTATGCATAACGTGTTGTCTTTAAAGAGTGCAGCCGCAAGCAAAGCTGTGTTCAGGGAATTGTAGCAAAGAAAAGCATCCAGTGACATTTCCCAATGAGCACAGATCTGGTGATTTGTGGGACAAAAAGAAATAAGAAGCATTAGGAAGACACCACTGGGGGAATGTGTTACCTACAGTACAGCTCTGAAGGGACGAGCTGATCATTTGGTAAGAAGTCAATCAGCAGAGACGCAAAAAGTTCCAAACATTTTGTTTTTCTCAACTTTATATCATTGTATGTTAAATATGCAGTTTTCCTTAAATGAAACAAGACATGTGGCTGTTTCCCGTTACAGATAGCGGAACAAACAATCCAGCCAATCAGTGTGAAGCCTGTGCCAAAAATAAACAGAATGTACCTGCTGAACCTCAGCAGCATCTGCATCAGTGGGTTTGTGACAGAAAGTCGACCTTTAACCGTTTCTGCTAAATATTCTTAAGTGTTGTTCTCAAACAGAAGCAGGGATTTAGTTTCTATCTACATTAATATTTCTATTTAGCTGCTGCTGTAAATGATAATATATGAACATATGAATGATATGAACACTGCTGCAGCGGTGCAATAGACACACACTGTGCAGTATAGCCATTTTAACCCTTACCTTATGTACTTATGTAAGTTTATTCAGAAGTTGTGTCTCTCACAGTTTTAGGTCGATTTTTGGAGGAGGAAAACTTTCATTAGGTCATCGTAAGGTTTGTGTTATATGACAGAGAGCTGAAGAAGGTGAAGTTAAGCATCATACAGCACACAAGCAGAATTACTGGCGTCTCAACACACACACACACACACACATTCATCATGAGGTATTTGATAACCATGTTACGCAGCCACGCCATAATACCCTGTGTAAGTAGAGGTGACATAATAAGCATCATTTGTCAAAGCTAATGATTCCTGCTCATCACTGTCTGAACTGCTGTCACTTTAACGGATGGCCTCGGACCGCTCAGCTGGTGACACCAAAGGTTACATCGCTGTTTGCTGGTTAATAATGAGAGACGACGCTGCTGCTGATGGGAAACAAATGAGCTGTGTACTTCCACCGTCCCAGCCTTTTTTCCCCTGATGGATTTTATTCTGGATTTAAACGAGTCATCAGGACGAACATGAGTAGGATAAACTGGGTGACTGGACACATTTGGACACAAATACCCAAAGGTTCTCGATTTCCCAGACCCTCGTTTCATGGGACTCCTCCATGATACATCGGACTAGGGCTCTGTGACCAAATGTAAACTGGGTCCACATCAGCAGAGGTAAGCTGCAGCCTCTTGCAATGTGCAATTTGTACTTGTGTAGCTCTCATCTGCTGTAAATACTTTATAAAAGGGGTTAGTGGTGTTTGTTCTGTGAACCACTCAGCAGCATTATTAACGGTTAGCCAGAACAGAAGTTTCTCCTCTTTTATGTCCAAACCTCTGCTTTTGTCTTGACTGGTTCCATTCTGTGTGTGCATCAGTGGCATTTGAAAGAATGCAAAGCAAAAAATAGTTTATGCATTCATGACACAGAGTTTTATACTCAAATATGTATTAGACTTACTGTTTGCACTTGTTCTTTGGGTGCATATTAGGGATGTTTTAGTAAGGATCAGATCATCAGGACACACTTGTAAGTGGTCATGCAGAGATGAGTGGGAACAGATGTTCCTCAAATGAAGAGAGAGATGGACAGCTATAGAGGCAAACAATGCAGGAGTTTCTCTGCTAATTGTGGGATGTAACCCAGAAAACTTCTGCATCATGAGTCCACTTCTCTGAAACCTCGAGGCAATAGTCACCCACATCACCTGGCACTCCTAACAAAGAAGAAAAACTGCCCGTTTGTGAGCTACACAGGAAGATAGAGTGAGCTCCAAAAATGATTCACCATCTCTGCAGTAGAGGGGGGTGGGGGGTGGGGAGTGTCAGCCACTGTTTGTGTTCAATAATTCAAGGGGTACAGAGACAAGCATCTCCACTGACGTCTTGTTTTTTAGTGAAAAGTCTTAAGATAGAGCTGCTGATAACTCCCCAGCGAGTTTAACTTTAATGCCAGCAAACACTTCACAAAAGTAAGTTGTCACGTTGATCAGGAAGCCGACACGTCTCTTTTGGAAAGACGCTCCTCTGTTTGACTCGCCGAGCGTCTGTTTGCTGTGAAGCTTCAGCAGAATCAAATGAGTAATAAGCTGGAGGAGTGAGGGAGTGTGCCGCTTTGTAAACAGAAACACCAAAAATGCTTGGTTTTTCTCCAATTGGCTTTCATTGCAGGCAGCATTTCAGTGCTGGATGGAGCTTTTTCCCCCTCCCCAATTCATCCGTGTCACCCGTGCCGAGCTATCAGCTGTCAGACAGAGTGCCCGTCATTTGGTTTATGAAGACTAGGAACACGTCTATGTTTTGCTTTAGCAGATATTATGTAAGACAAGTTGTGACATTTTTGTAAATTGCAACACCTCCCTCGGTGTTGACAACGTCATTGTGTCAGTCTGTTCAAAGTGCGACACTATGGCCTCCAAAACCTGAATTAGAAAGTGTTTTTTGTTAGTACCGTTAAAGGGGACACAGCTTTTACTTTTCTGGACTAAAAAACCAACAGAATCTTACACAAGGTCGACATTCAACTGGAGGGAGTGCTACAGAGTTTGGGACTTCATTTAACATCCATATATTTAATGGCCACACCGAAAGAACAGTTGAGCCCTTTAAACCTCAGTCATATAAAATAAATACACTACATTACAGAAAAACTGGATCTGTGGAGGCTTGTTTGGGGGTCTTCCCAGTGACCTACACTCACACGGCTGCAGTACAGTTACGGACCATGATCTGTCTTTTTAGTGCATAGTTTACCCCAATCACATGTGTGTATTAGTTAAAAATGAAAAATCAAACTTGTTTTGGTTCAACTTCTTGGACGTAAAGTCTGAGAAACAGGAATGGTCCCTGTGTAAATAAAATCTGGATTTACTCATCATGGCTGAACTTTACTTTCCTGCCAGGGTTCAAGAAAGAGTCCGACTATTTTTGAAAAGGTCGACATCTTCGTTTGCAATAAAACTTCACCGTGCTTAACTTCCCAAGCTGCTGTTTGACACACGGAGAGAGAAAACATCTAAAAATCCTGCGAAATGAGTTTTGGTCTCTCACTGAATCAGAACGGGTGCAGCTGACAAGCAAACTACTGTCACTAATTTCACATGCAAATCATATAAGTAAAAATGGTGTGATTCTGTTTGCAGAAAAAAAATCCATGGCCAGTGATCACATTTGAACTTTACTTTCCTGCCAGCAATCAATGAAAAACAGAACTGGAACATGTTTCTAAAGGTCGGCTGAAATCTGACACTCAACATGCAGCTTTGAAAAAATCTTTTCAATTCAGCCAATTTTCCTTGTTCACAAAACACAAGACAGGAAAAAATGCATCTGCACTAAGGACAAGTGGACAGTAAATGTACAGTATTTCAATATTACACCTGAGGAGTCATCTGTAACCTGGGAACTGAAGATAATAATAACCAGGTTCATACTGTTCACATTTGTTCTTATTCCTGTTTCTGAGCTTCAGAGCAGAACTTGTTGAATTTCTGCCAACGGCCACATCACAAGCTTCAAGTCTTCACCTCGTTCACCCTGAAAGGTATCAACAAGCACACTTAACACTGAAATCCAACACGTCATGAGAGAGGAGTCGAGAAAGGTCAGGTTTCTTTGAACAATGATCTCTGGTGCAAAATAAGAACATTTGATTCATCAGTGTTCTATGAGTAAACCAGTTACCTCAATAACACGGTGCATTCATGAGAATATGCTGGTGTGATTACAAGCTCCTTTCAGCTGTAGAGAGAGTCATTTGGTTGACCACTCTGCTCTCCACTTTTGGGGATGAACTGTAATCACTGTGATGATCCTCAGACTTTTCACACTGAACTGTAAAGAGGTGAGGAGCCATCTGACTTTTTATCAGCACAGACAGTTCAGCATGGTGGTGCATGGATTTGCACGTCTGTGACGCACAGTTAAAGCTGAACTAATACACGTTCTAAAGCAACATATGCTTCAAGACAATACCAAAGTTCATTCTGCACATTTTACAACAACACTGCTCCATCGTAGAAGAATCAGTCGCTTTCAGAACTAATGCAACTGAATACTTCCGTTCCCAAATGTTTCCAGAGTGTTGGTGATGCAACACAGTGGTAAACATGCCAGTGTAAAGATCAAACCCTTGGTTCTCTGCTAGGCTTTGAACTTTTGACCTCGCAGAGCTAAATTTAGCAGCAGAATGTGTGCAGTGCTAAAGATCTGCAGCAAATTCAACTACAACTTTCTGCATTTTGTGGGAGCCTGAGGTGGACATGTTGCCCTGCAGTAATGAATTATACAACTGGTGGTGATGCTTTGCCCTGAAGCGAAGCGTCCTCCCACGCAGGAGAAACATTTACATCACAGACGGACAGCGAGAGCAGTGTTGAGCACTAACCAAGGTCAATTGTTATTCTTTAGCACGGCACTCCATCTGCACATATGGATGTTCACCTCTAATATACTGTATTGAGCACACATACGTACACACTTAGACACATGCATGACAGTGTGTGGGCATACGGCGCTGCTGGATTGCCGGGGCCGCTGTCGGATGAGTGCTATCGAGGCCGAGGTCAGGCTTCGGCCCCAGCAGCGCTGATCCGACAGCAAGGGAGCGTTGTCAGGAGACGCAAATTGAAGCTGCACATTATAAATTTAGCCCGCCAGTGTCCTCCTCTCTGCCTCTCCTGCTGTTTTATGATTCCCTTGTTACATACCTCTGCACAGCAGCAGGGGCTGCCATTTGTTATTTTAATTGTGCCCCTGTAGGTCACAGGTGTAATAGGTGTCCTGCAGCTGCTAATGTGCGCTCTGTCATCTAAAGGTACTGCCCACTGTGCACATAAAAAAAGGCAAATCTGTCTCTGGTGCATAAATCCATAAAGGGTGTTAACCCTTTGGAACTATAACATTTAAACATCTGTAGCTGTTCTCAATTGTCCATTCAGGCCACCGTACACTGCCTCTCACCACTGGTCAAAGACTGTTAGGGTTAAACAAACCTGTTTCACACAGACTGACAAAAAAATCTGACTCCTTAATGTTAAAAAAAAAAAACTATAGTGTGTGATAGAAGGCTACATACATCAAAAAGTGGACATTTGAAAACGCACAGTTTAGAAATGATGTGAAGTCCTACTTCAGCACAATACTGTCTATTTGAGCAGGGTAAGATTAAGGAGGTCTTGCCTAAGGACCCCTACTGGAGTCAGGCCTCAAACCTGGCAATGTTCCGTCTACACTATTCAATCCCCTACATTGCATTCATGATTCATAAAGCCTTCATAGATACAGTTTATGGTGGTTAAAGCTTCCTGCCAACTGCACAGAGTTAATCTGAGCCCCACTCTGCTGATTAAACCTAAACTCCACAGACCGAGTCTTTCCAGAGCTGCTTAGACATTTAACAGGAGCCAGAGGGTCAGCTGAAGAGGAGATTTAGGTTGGATTTGATTGGTTCAGGTTAATTAGGAGCCTAACGAATATGAATGTGTGTGTGTGTGTGTGAGGTCAGCTGCTATAATCAAGCAGGGTGGATGAACCCTCGACTCCATCTCTCTATTACTGCACCAAAGCAAGCTTCTTAAATTGTAGAATATCCTCCTCAGCTTCTTATTTCTGATACTTTCTTCTATAACCCTTCTTCTCAACCCCCTACATCCTTATCATGATTGTCATTGTCTTGTTTCCAAACTTCTCTGCCACTCGTCTCCTCTTCACCCACTTGAATCTGTCTGCCCATCTCGTCTTTCCGTCCTTCCTCCTGTTATCCACTTTAACATCTTACCTTCTAATTCTTTCTGCACTTCAATTGCTCCTCTGTCTTTAAAAAAAAAAAAAACCTCTTGAATCATCTTGTGTTTTTTCTGCACTTTGCCCTCCAGTTGTCTCCTGTCCATCTCAGCCCTTTATTCATCTTCATGCTCCACTCCACCACCCCGTCCCAACAGTAACCCCCACTTGTCGCCGTCTGATCCACTGTCATGCATTACTCTTTTTATGACGTGTCTTTTATTTATTTCGATGCATTTAATAGTATGTCAGAGAAGCATGCGTTTTTTCAAGTATGGAACGAAAGGCAGAAATCACGGTTCATTACTGCTGAAACATGACAAATACATTTCTGCAGCTGAGGAACCAATGTATACTAAAAGAAGAAACAGCCGTGCACCAAGGTTCCACAATTTATTCATGTGACCAACATTTCAACCACAGCAAGGCTTCTTCCAAATCTTTTTTCTTCTTTTTGTGGCACATGATCACGGCCTTGCATCTAGATTTTGGTGTGCATTTCCTCAAGCTGTCTTTTTGAATCAATACACACTAACATCACACCTTCCTGCTACGACTGACAGCTAAGAGTTATTAAATCTTATCTACGCACAGAAACCTCCCTGCATTATTAAGAACTGAGCTACAACCTCCCGTAGATGTTGATTGTTTTCTTAAATGAAAACTGTTTCCAAGTGTAAATTTGTCACATGACTGATGCTGAACGTTTTTTGATGTAACCCGCTCTCACTCACTGAGGTAGATGAAGTCTTGGTGAAATGAGATCTAAGAAACCTGCTGGCCCAGATTACAGATTATTCAGATCACTATGCTCCCAAATGAGGCAGCAGCTCTCTTCCTCTCTTTCCTCCCTTATGTCTTTCTCTCACTTGCTCGTTGTACATCTTGGAAAATTAATTAGCCTTAATGAACTAGCCAGCACTCTGTGAGAGCGTGCATGAGTTAAACAGCTGGTTAAAGCATGGTAGAGCTTTTGTAAGAATGTGTGTACTATATACTTTATATGTGAGAAAGTATTTTAAAGTGTGTGTATAAATATTACATCTGCACATGAAACAATCAATTGCATCAAACAATCTGACAGTAAGTAGCTATTTGCAGTTCATTCTCATTTCTCTTCCATCCAGTCACATCCAGATATTTCTGGCAGAACTTAAAAGGAGAAATCAGTCTTTTAGTGCAGTGTAGTGTGTCATCCTGTATACAGACACATTTTTTCTGACCTTTCCCAAGCTTTGACGGGTAACTATTAAAAGTCACATAAAATAGCGGGGGACAATATCTACAGGCAGACATATATTTTACCATCTCAGTGGCAGGAATACCAAAGGGTACAAATGAAATGTCACTCTCAGAATTTAATTCAGGTCAGAGAAATTGTACTGTATGTTAAGACACATGCATACACTGCATTTGAAGGAACAGTGACATTCTGGGAAAAGTGCTGCATATATCACATAGAATTAGATGAGAAACTCAAACTCTGAGACAGACTTCGTCTTTACCACTTAAAGCATGTGTCAACTATTCTTAGTACACGTGTTGAATAACGTTGCAGTAGAAGGTCGTGAACTTTCGTCGTGATTTTTCTCTACTTAAATTTATTATATTTTCACATGTGGAAACTAGAACTAGAGGAAGAATTAGTGTGTAGCAAAAGCATGTGAACCTGTAGGATTATCAGTTAACAGTGAACAACAATGCTGTGCAGGAAGCCACTCTGCATAAAGAACACTACTGGTTATCTACAGTTTGATTAAGACCAGGTGGATAAGTCAAAAGACTACTTGAAGATTGTTCTGTGGATGGATGAAACCAAGGTTTTTGGGTTCATCGAGAAGCGTAACATTATGAAACGTGGTGGTGAAAGGGTCATGATTGGGGCCTGCTTTGCTGCATTTAGATCAGCACAGATAAACAGTGGCCAGAAACATTTACCTGAGGTTACTGCCTCATGAAGACTTAGGGTAACATACTTCCAAATAATACAAAGACATTAATGAATGACGGAGTATAATGATGCTGTTTTGTTTGTTTAATTGGGTTTATCCTTTATCTAGTTTTATAAGTAGCATAAGCATCTAAAAACTCATTTTAAGTCATGGATATGTAGAAATAGAGAAAAATACACAAACCTCCCTGCACCATTTTATATAGAAGAAGATTGTAGGTTAAGAGATGACACTGACAGCATCTCAGCATCTAACTCTAAAGGAGGTAACATCTGAATTCCTTTAATACTAAGCTGCAGTGGTTTGTGGCAAATGAGATTCATCTCTGCTCTTTAACAGCCAACAAAGTCCAAATTAACACAATGCAGTCATCGTGTTAATTGGTGACTCAAGATGGTTTTTGAACTCCTCACCTCATCTGCATAATGGAATATGGATATTATATTAGCGCCTACATATTTCAGTCTACAGAGGGCAGAGCTGCTGCTGACAGATATGAATTGAACGGCTCTCTCCTTGTGTTTAGCATAATATCACTGCTCTTTCTGATGGTTCTCTCAATGACGGTGGGGACCCCCAGGATGATTAGCGGCAGAGATAATGGGAGGGCTGACAATATACGAGGCGCAAAGGGCTCCTGTGCAGAGATGATGAACGGTGTATTCACAGCTCTGCATGCTTTCAGAGCTGTGCACTTGATGTCCAAACCTCCAATCTTTGTATTTACTGTGTGACTCTGATATTTGAAAGGATGTAATAAATGGATTCAACGGAGACACACAGAGGTGAAAAAGGAGTCTGAACACGTCCAGAGGAGCCTTTGTGACATCGACACTTGAAATAAAACAAAACACTGCAGCGTCGTCCAAGTTATAAGAAAAAAACGATGTATGGGAGACGTGACATTTGGAGGTTACTTGAGGATTCTGTACTATTACTAAAAAAACATGAGATGGTTTGAGAAGCATGCGTTGAGAAAATAAAACACATGAATTAATAATGAAACAGTATGTTCCAGAAATTATACCAGGATGATTAATTCATGTGCAGAACATACAGAATCTGCAGTTGGTGGAAAAACACAGCAAGAGAAAGTTGCTCCAACATGGTAGATAATCAGAAACTGCACAAATTTACAGCACATTTCAGTCTGTAGGGTAGAGATCTAGTTACGTAAGCTGATATGTTGGATGGTGTAAAAGGAGAAGTTGTGTGACAATATTAGAAAAACTCATTATGTTTAAAGATTTTAAAAACAACTATCCAACAGTGCAGGTGCCTCAACCTTTGCCAAAACCTAAAAGCCGATATTTATTCATTCTTGACCTCAGAAAAAGTCAGATCTACTGAACCAAAGGTCCAGAGTAAAGTTCTCATCTGAACCTTTCAGACCACACGGATGTAAAGCTTCCAGAGTGCTCAGACAAATGCAAATTTCGACCTTTACAAATGGGCAAATCCCCTCTGCTGTTGAAGATCGTGATGATGAATGACTAAAAGCTTCCAAATGTCTACTACATGGACTTTGTGGACTTTTTATTTTATAGTTTGTTTGACAAATTTGTTTGTACCCATCACCTCATGGATTTCCCAAATGGAAAAAGGGTGTTTGCTATTCATCATATCATACGTCCACTTCCTCGAAATGCAATCCGACACATCTGATTCTCTGGAAACTTTAAACTAGAATTTAAAGTTTAGCAGGTTTGAAAAATGCTCGACTGCACAGCAGGAGTTTGTAAAGAACGAGGCACAGACGGATGTGTCAGTCTTCATGATCGTTAGGTAAGGATTCGATGGTGGTAAAACTGGTTGGATTCAGGTTTTATTCTGATCAATCAACAGAAACTTCACTCCCTGTACAACACTTCTTTGTAATCAGCTTTGAATTGAACTTTTTTTTTCCCGGTTGTCGCCCCCACTCAGCCTCCTCTTTACTTTTGCACCTCGTCACAAATCTACTCCCTCGTCGTGACTCTTCTAAATCCCTTCTTCGTCAGAAACACATTCTTCCACTTTTAAAAGACATCATTGTTAGTTCAGAAACAAAAACCACAACACTAGCTTCGTGTTACAGTTCCCTGTCTCTGGAAATTTGTTCCCATTTCAAGGAGCCGAGCTGTACACGTCCCTGTTTTCTGGGTTCAGTGAAGCAACAAAAAAGGTGAAATCCCACGACGGCAGACGGAAAAATACACAAATACCCTCTGAGCTCTGCGCCATTAGTCAGAGCACAACTTGGTGTAATTTAGTAAAATGAACTCTGGTGATGATAACGTCAAGGGCAGAATGATCATCTGCTTGTGGCTGTGCCCCCCACCCCCGTACACACACACACACACACACACAAGGGCAGCCAGGCATGAACACAAACTGATGCCCAGATGGCAGCGTGATCGTTTTCACCAGGCTAAAAATGGACAATGTTGGACAGTGTGTGTGTGTGTGTGTGCATCAATTAATGCATGTGAGTCAGAGGAGAAAGGCAGCATGGGAAACTGGAGGGCAGAGCATCGTTACCGTGGAAACATTCAGACCAAGTTTGTCTGCCTACAGCATCATGTGTCTGTGTGAGAACACAGAACATCACTTCTAGATTGTAGCACATGATGCATGTGGACAGATCAGAAAGACGTAGATCACACTGGTGATTTATAGCACTGAAGCATTTACACACCTGTAAATTATGTTTTTACACTTCTGGTTTGATGCCAATTGTATTTATTGACAGACCTTCACTGACCCATATCTGCACAATGACAAAGATGAATCTAGTCTCATCTAATCTATTTATTACAATAAAAGAAAGGGCTCGTAGGAAAGTGAAGAGACCTTGAAGAGTTTATTTGCTTCTGAGAATCACTCAACATCACTGGTCGTCCATCAGTTTCAGAATATCTGAAAGAAAAAACTCTAAAATGATAAAATCTACAAATCTTTAAATGTCAAACGTTAAAACTGTCAAACAAGTTCTTGCAGACACGGATCATAGGTTCCATGCTTTTGACGTTGATTTAAGGATATTTATTTACAGTGGAACTGGAGATAATCAAGTGTAAGTTACACTAAATCTAATCTAACGTCCACTGCTTCTGTGTGATTATGTTCTCTTGACTGTTTTTCCCCAAACCTCAATGTTGTAATGTTAAGAACCTGTGGTTTACTGTACATATTCTAAAGCGCTGATGTTTCATCTTTGTTCCTGTGTGACCATCTAAAAAGAGTCCCTACACCTCTACCTTTTAACAACTACACTTGTGCCTTTCATTAATCATAAAGCAGAGATAACAGCAGCCTCTTCAGTTTCTTCTGCAGCACTAAACATCGATAACACATCAGTTCTTACCACCTATTAAAACCTGTACTGTGCTTGCAAATCTGTCTGCAGACTGATTACTGCTCAAATTTGTTCTGTGCTCGATCAATAGTTTTGTTGCTCGTTGTGTCAGGACGCTCTGCAGTCGCACTGCAGACATGACAAGGTTTTGCTGTGTGTTTTAGGGAGGATTGATATCCATCTGTGCTGTTTAGTTGTATTTAAAAGCCTCTCCAACACGTACACACACACTATCATCCATACATTATCAGACTGAGCTCTTGAAGATGGATCCAGCCAATAAATTTCTCACTGAGTAAAGAGTCAATCAGTGACTGCAGGGCAGCTTCATGTCAGCATGAGCACTGTGTGTTCAGATTAAGGAGGGGCTTTATGGAAACTTCCACTCAGTTTAAACCGCTTCAGAAAAGCAATGATGTGATGCTAACATCAATTATACCAGCAGAAAAACACTTTTCATGGAAAATGTTTTTGGTAATAAGACCAACCTTGGTGAAATGATTCTTTATTGGTCATTAAAACCCTCTGAGTAAAGCAGCGACACAAACATGTCTCTGATAACATCATAAAATTTGCAAAATGACTCCTCCACACAAACTGCTGATCAAATATCACTTAACACTTAAATGAAGTTTTAAAAGTGAGTCAGCAGAGAAGCTTCACACTTTTCTTGCACAGTACCTTTACAGTACAGTTGATGGTCCTGGTCGTGTAAGCTCAGTCCTTAATAGTACAGTTTTGCAGTGATATGCAAAACGCAGTCTTTGGTTCCATTTATTTAGTGAATGTCAGTATTTATTCAGACTGTGGCTCATTATTGAACCTGAACCTGTGCTGAATACATATGCTGAATCACCTGTTGAATGTGGTCACATGCGGACCCATCCACCATCAGGTGGTGTAAATGTTCTGCCAGATCGGTGTCTGTGTGCAGCACAGAGTATTGTACTGAAGGCTGACATCAAATATCTGCTGAGGTCACCTGTACTTATTCTTCTATTAACTAGTACCAGCACCAAACCAATGTTCATTTTCATACAGCTGCTTATTAAATGTAAAAACGTCTCACACTTCCATTAACGAAGATAAACATTTCTTATACAAGCAGGTACCGTTTAAACTATTGTTTTAATGTTGCCAACAAAACTCTACCAAACATTTTACTGGATAAAAATTGTAAAATAATGTAAAGTCCTCGCGTCTTGCTGCAACACATGTATCCCTCAAGTCAAGATCAATATTTAATGAGGAGATGGGAAAAATCTGAACTGAAAACAACAGCTGCAATGTGAGCAGTCACTATACACAGTGCTATACTACACACACACACACACACACACACACACACACACACACACACACACAGCCTGTCCAGCATAATTTATAATTACAAGTGGTGATGTGAACACTCTCCAATGGCTGCAGGCTGCTGTTATTAATGAGATGCTGACTACGATTAACTACCACTGAGAATACACAGACACACACGTATGTTGAACGTATGATGCATATTTCAGCACACACACACACACCTCTTACTGTTGACTACAGACGCAAACACACTCTTCGATGACGGCCTCACAGATGACTGTTCTGGGATGTCAGGCCGAGGTTGGTCGTGTGATTTGTCGATGAATTAATGATGACGAGACCTCGTCCAGATACAAGTGTGGGCATCTCATCACTAATTAACATGTTTTCCCTTAACACCCTTCATGTTTACCCTCATTAGCGCAACTTTGGTGACTGCAGTGTCTGAAGCCCATGCCCTCAGTGAATATATGATCAACTGTTCATAAGACGTCACTGTGGTTTAGCGAAGTCAGATTTTAAGTTGTGTAGTGGAAACGGTGAATTTGTGTGTTTACTTATCTTTACTGATTTAATGCTAAACCTTCAATGAAAAAACTATCGTAACATTAACTTTTAGACAAGTTGTAATTAGAGATACGTTTGTGCTGAAAAGCAAAAATCAGTGCTAAAAACTTGGACTGTGTTAATGAAAAGGAGCCGTGATTACATGGTAACAGGTTTGATTTCATTTTACGATGTATTTCACTCATGTTCTCACTGCTGGTTTAAATTCCTCTTATCCACAACATCCGTCCATTGTCCCAGCTCGTCTTCCTCTTCCACCAACCGTCCTTTGTCCTCCTTATTAAAGTTAGTCTGTGCCTGTTTTAAGCTGCCTGTTGTTTGAGTCCTTAAGAAAATCTCACTTTTATACAATTCTTTGAACATATGTGTAAATCTATTTGTATTTCTGGCTCCAGAAACAAGTTGAATCCACGGAATAATTAAAGGACTATGTGGGAGTTTTGCATTGGTAACAAGTCAGCTGAGACATTGTCGAGCACAGTTTTTCCACTTGTGTTTGCCACTTTCATCTATAGCTCTTTTCACACATGAACTCTGGACAATGCCTCTAAAATCAGGTCCAGGATTCGTTAGACATGTTCTCACTTGGAGAAATAACCCACTTGGTTGTGGTAAAGGGTGGAAATCAGTGTTCTGTTCACAGCACACTGTGACATTGTCTTATTTTAAGTAACGATGTGTTATATAAGCCTGATTTCCTGAAGGAGAGGGACGTGGTACAACAGAGACAGACTCTTAAATACTTCCTATACGTTCAGGTGTCATACGGAGCAGATTGACGAACACTCACTTGCTCACTTTGAATTCTCTGGCAGGATAAAGTCTGTTCAATATCGAGGCCGACTGACTTAAACATTTGCCTTCTCTCATACAGCTTGCTGAGGAAATGTCTAGAGAACTTCAGGGTCTGAAAACAACTTATGAGTGCAGCAAGTTCTTCCACCACAGTATCAGCACTAATCATGTTCTATTATTCTGGGTGAATGTCTGCAGCTGTGCACGTTTTGTCAGTGAATGTCTACATATGAGGAGTAATCCTCACATAAAGCAGATTGAAACCAAGCTTTCACAACATCTGTCAAGTGTTTCTTCATCTAACCCTCTGAGAAGAAAGATTTAATTAAAATTAATCTGTTGATTAGTGAATTATAGAGAAGTTTGATAACAACTAAATGCACAAGGGTTTTATGGGTAGATGGAGACAGATACAGTTCCTCTCTTTCTTTCAATAGAACTACGTGAATACTAAGGCTGCTCTTAATTTTCTCCTCTTCAACCCACTGTGGTCTTTTCTCCTTTATCCTCATTCACGTTCCTTCCTCTACATCACCTCTCACCCTGCTGCTCCCATCACCCTCCCCTCTCCTGCCCATCGATTCCCAGGTTGATTTGCTGCCAGTGTCTTTGAGAAGTCCCTTTGTAGGGCCCCGTGATACAGCATGCAGCCTGCATTTATTCATGCCTTTTACTGTCAACAGCCTCGTCTGCTGCCATCAGAGCCAAGACAGGAGGATGACCACGACTGCAAGGATGACTAGACAGAGGGAGAGTAAAGATTTCAAGATTCTTTCCTTCTGTAGAGTCTCGCTCCAAGTCTGGCAAAATAACATAGCTCCATCTCTCAGATTCAGTCTTCTAACAAATCACTTCAATAGTTGGTCTCAAGCAGCCTCTTTACCAGCTATTAACCAACCCTTCTTTTTCATGTATTACTCTTCGAGGCAAGCTGCCTGTTCAAACAGACCAACAGCTGCTGGGAATCTACTCCTGCAGATGTGGTGGCTGTAAAATAATAGTTTAAAACTTGAATAGTGATGTGTCGTTTTCAAAACTGCAGCTTCTACAGCTGCTGCTGCTGTAAATCAACAATTCCATTTGTTGGAAGAAAAATTTGGTTTCATTTTGTTTTTATTGTTTCCATATCTCTCTGGAACATTTTCACCACCCACCCACCTTCTTCTTAACTGCTAGAAGCACTGGTTTGAATGGTTTTCAGTTGATCAGGTTTCCAATGTAAACTTTGGGTCATGTTGACTGAGAGCATGGTTAAAAAAACGTTGGTGGGAAACTTGAACAATGCGTCCAAGCTGCCATCCCACCATATTTAGCAGCACTGGAATAATGTGACAGTACTTCCTGCACTTCTGTCTTTGCTCCTGATAATCAACAACATAACTCAAACAGATGTCCTTGTCAGGTAAACAGGTAATTTTCACAAATGTTTTTCTTGTTATTTATGCTGTTTTTTAATGTAATATTCTCCAAGGTTTGATTTTTTAACACTACTGACTGTTATTTAGCAGCCAAGTTTCCCATCAGCACGCGAAAGTACAGCAGTATGATGGTTATGTTAAAAACAAAACCCCCTGATGGTAGAAAATCCAGATTCAGATGAACATGATTCACTGTTAGTCAGTCTGAGTGTTATGGTGGTGATGAGAGAAACTTTTTAATGCCAAATCTAATCTGAATCCTCTGAGTCACTTGTTTTGGAGTCACACTTTCAGGTAACAGATTTCACTGAAGGCAAACCAAAGAAAAAGTTTGAAAAGTTGAAATGCCTTAGCAAACCTTGCCTGCATATGTGAACTGCGCTCGACGTTACATCACCAGCTTTAAGAGTTTTTCTCTCAATCATAAACTTGAGCCCCTTCCCTCAGAGAATAATCTTTATTTGTGAGCTGCCTCTCCAAAGAAACTCTCACTGCACATTAAGAAACAGACAGTGGGGCGATAAAGTGATGTCTTATGTTTTCGTTTTTAGGGGGAGTTGGACACTTTTCTTTACCCGCAAGCACTTGAAAACTTTCTTTTAAGAAGAACTCACAGAACAGAGACATCACTTTGAGATAAACTTCATCCAACCTGCTGGGGGCTGAATCTGCAATTGTTTCTTCTCTCCCCATGAAGTTGATAAAGCTTCAGTGCATCCACCTGTTTGACCCTCCTGAGACACCTGGCGCCCTCTCGCAATGTTTAAGGTCAGAGGAGTCAGTCCGGCTCGTTGGCATTTCCACGATGAAACACTAATTCACTGTGGCAGGGAGCTGCGAGCCTTTAGTCAAGTCCCCCGCAGTCTGGTCAGCATTACACGACCCCCGCGGTGGTGCTGACCTCTCGTTTATCACTGATACCCTCCCCGCCGGGCGCAGAGCGTTTCCAGCTCAACTCAATTGGAGAATGTCAGAGGAGTTTAAAGAGTTGAGTTCATGCTGGTTCTCCCGAGTGCTCTGCAGGACTGTGCAATGCGCCAAACTATGATAAAGCTCGGACTTTTCCCTCTGGTTTTCTTGCAGTTGAGTGGTCCCCGTATGTAAGTCAGTCTATTTTCGGTTCCATGCTGTCCTATCACATGTGATGAAGCAGAAATCTTTTTTTTTCTGTACAAGCAGTGATGCATTGAAGCAAAACAAAGATTGTGTTGAGTTAAAAAAGTGACAAATAGAAGTTCAAAAGCCATCGACATATTCAACTTGCAATGATAAATAAAAACGGACAGTGCTTTACAATTCATCTCATTCACACAGTCACACTCACTCAAGGAAAGTAGTTCGGGAAGAAAGAGAAACTAAATTTGTGTTGATGCAAAATAGACCGACCGCCTACTTATTCTTTATGTGCTATTGCAGTGGCGCCATAAGGTGAGTATTCAAGATCTGATCCTGCAGGTAAATGTACTCATTGTCTTATTACTGTTATAGGAATAAAAGAAAAGCAGAGGTCCTCCATATTAGACTGACGTTTCCCACCAGCCCTTAAAAAAAACAAGTCTTATAAAAACTATTGTATGAAGAAATAGACTATTTCAACAAAGCAAAGTTATTGTACTGACAATGACCTAAGCCCTTTGTGTTGCCATTTGAGGAATCAGCACAGCTGAGTGCAGAGTTTTAGCTCTGTCAAGCATCACTTTGTCCTTGTTTCACCCTCAGAGCGGAGCAGAAAGCAACGGGCCGCCCACGGCGAAGTGCTGGCTCTGGTGTGAATGTGGTGATAATTGGCCTTCTATCCACTTCAGCCACTGAGCCAAACGCCGGCGGGTCGCTCAGTCAGCCACCTGTGGTGCATTATGGTCCGCACTCAGCTCTAATAAGAGCTAATCCTCAGTGATGAGCCCCGGCCCAGGCCCTGTGTCAGCACGCATCCTCCACACAGGCTGCGTTCAACGACAGGGGACGTTTTAGATGTGTTACAGGTGGACCTCTTTCCAAATACATCCTCCACACAGGCTGAGTTCAATAAGGGAACAGGGCAGCTTTTAAAAATCCTACAAATAGAATGCAAGCCAGGTCAGAGCAAGTTGGTGCATGTTCAAGAGGGCTAATGTTGTCAGGAGAGTTGGGTATGCAAATGAAGCAACCAAAGGTACATTTAACAAGAGCAACAGTGGTTTGCTCTAAGTGGGTCAGCGCATACACTGAACTTCACTAAAAATAACAAGATTCCTAAATGTTGATGATTCAACAAAGATGAAACTAAGGTGTGTTAAAGTAAAATCTGCAGGAAAGGCCCCAATTAGAGTTAAATTAGATGTAAAATACTCCCAGGAGCGCTGCATGTGCAGATTATGGAAGCAAAGATTAAATAAGGGTACACACAACAGGAGAAGTAGTTATAGAAGTGGAAGTAGGAAAAAAACAACGAAGCTAAGAACTGAGAAACCTTTAGTATTGTTAAAAGAAAAAATGAATAAACTGTTGTAGGAAGAACTGAGGACACTGAACATCAAGTTCAACAGAGTTGCATTTGACCAAATTAAACATTCTCAGCAGAGCTGCATTATGTAAGCAAAGGTTAACAAAGGGGACTTTATGCTGCACAAGACCAGTGGTTGTTAAACCAGATTCCATGTTCACACATTAAAGTTGGTAAAAATAAGAGATGATTTTTAATTGTGGTGTTAAATCAGCACAGGTGAACTCGACAACACTTCTGGTAATTCTCATTTATAGACACGTAGAGTAGAGATCAACTTGGGTTACATACAACTAGAGTAACAATGATGAAGTAAATTCATGCCAGTACACTCAACCTTATACAAGATATGGTGCTTAAGACCATATGGACCAATTAAAGTGTGTTCAGCAAAGTGCGAAATTGTTGTGGGAAGAGTTTACATCACTAGGGATGAAACTAAATTTGCTCAGAAGGCTGAAAGTTTGGAGACAGGCTGCCTGTGTAAATTAATTCAGAAATGATCAGCTGAGTGTGCTGTGCATCCAACAGCAACTATTGTTGTCATGTCAGACAATTGAAACATTACAGAAAGGTAAAGTCTCAGGTGCTCAGTGAAGACAACATTTACCAGTTTCACCAACTGAACTCGGAGCTCAGACGAGACAAACCTGTGGTGGAATCTGCCAAGTGAAGTGTTCTGTTAGAGCAGCAGGTGTGAAACAGGAAGACACACTCTCTCCTCCCTTGGTGTGTTCAACAAGGTGAAAGGTTTCGGCAGAGAGAGAACAGGTCACACACCCGCGTCGTGCAGGGCCTTTGGCAGAAAGAAACGATTTCCGGTAGCACCTTTCTCAGCCTGACAGTTTTATTACTTCATGTTGAATTGGCAGATAGAAAATATGTCAGAGTGTCAACACCTGCGCTGAAGGTGATATTTACACCCTGGCATTTTAATGTGTAGAGGAAATTTCCTTTTTTTGGTTTGACACTTGGGAGCAATGTCACTCTTAGCTACTGAGTTAAGTAGTTTTATTACAGTATATACAACAGTGAAAAGTAAAAAGTCATCTGCAGAGAGTTTCCTGCCCGATATGACTTCATGACTTCTGCTACTGCACGCTGTGTTGACTGGTTTTCTATAAAGTTACTGCAGAAAGTTGGCGGGGCCCGTCCTGCTTGGAGTCTACAGACGTGCAGGTTGGGTTAGCTGGTGACTTTAAAATGCCCATAGTTGTGAGTGGTTGTCTGAGATACTCTGGCAAAAGCAAGCTCAACTCTGAATTTGTTCATTGTTTGGCACTTTTCCCTCATCACTGCACCAGTCTAATTAAACATATGCCAATGTGGAAAAACTCCAGTCCAAAGGAGAGAACAACACTTTGATAGCTTCGTCTGAAGAGCTCTTATATTTTCAACATTTCAAAATATGCCAAAACTCTTAAGGCACAAGTTTGAAAAGTCTTAACAAGAGCAGACACTGAAGGAAACGTGTTATAGTTACAAATTAGTGCAGGGAACACAAAAATAACCAAGACTAATAATTAAATCAAGCATATGATTTGAACTTTTGACACTCAACATTTTCTAAAGGTCCTAGTGTTCAGTTCTAATGTTTAAAAAACAAATCCCTGATTTGTTTCTATTTTCATTGGATCAGAATTCCTCACGTTCCTCCATTTGATTTACTCTAAGTGACCTTTAGCCTTCTTGTAGCCACTCCTGCCATTCATTCATGCAGTGGGTCTCTGGACCAGCCCAGGCATTCTCTGGGAGACCAGGTCCCACAGTAATCAGTGCAGCACAGGGAGCAAACTTCCTGCTTCCTGCAGTCAGAGATGTTCTGCTCTCGGGAAGCGTGTGCTGCCATTAAGCTCCGTAATGAAACTCTGATTGTTTGTCACACTCAGCTCTCTGAGGTTTTATTCGTCCTGATGGGAAATAAGACAGGAACAACCAGGGAGCTGTTTCCCAAAAAATTGCAAATTCGAATCGAGCGAGTGGAGGAATGAATTATTACGTTTTCTACTTCTGTTTGTTTGTTTTGCTTGTTACAGAAGAAAGATGAAGAGAGGACAGGGAAGAGATGTAGAGCAGGTCGGGTACTGAGAGGGAGGCAAGAAAGGCAAAAATGGAGACGTGGGGCAGACAGATAAAGAAATAAAGACAACATCTTTCCAGCAGATACTGGAACTTGGCTTCAGTGATTTACATCCAGCCAAAGAGAATTGGTAAAGGCGGGTGAAGGGAGAAAAGGTCCGGATCGCAGCAAGCGTTCCACTTCATTCTAAGGGGGTTTGGAGATGAGGTCAGGGCTTTGTGCAGACCAGTTACGATCCAGCAGGTAGGTAGGAAGAACACAGTTCAACTCATTTATCCAATTGTCTGTATAATTACGCTGGATGAGGATGTTTTGGAGACTAAGTCACACGAGGTGAGTTTGTGGGTTGGTTCAGATGTGTTGTGAAGAAATCAGTAAAGATAAAGTCGGTAAACACAGGTTGTAACTGGTTTTAGTGAAAAGTCGTCTATTCCAGTGAACGTTATTATTCTTTTGTTCAAAGCGATCACCAGCTGGGGGTCAGAGGTTATTAATTTGATTCAGTGTTCAAATCCTGATGAGTAAGTGACAACTCAGAGAAAGAGAGGAAGTCAAGCTGTGAATGTGCTGTGTGCTGAGAAGATGCGTGTTTACCAGACTGTGAGCTGCTTATGTCAGAAATGAATAATGGATGAACTTGTAATTATTAATCCTGCTTACAGTGGGAGTGTGGTGTGGTGGAGCGGTGGGACTGCTACAGGCAGGACAGAGCAGAGGAAAGCAGAGCGTGATGGGCCGACAGAGACTGAACCTGACAAGCAGAGTGTGAAGATTCAGTGTAGTAACACAGCAGAGTTGATCTCTGAGAAGAAATAATTCAAGTTTTAATCACTGGGATCAGTGGCAGAGCTGAGGGGAGAATAAAAGAAGACTGGGAATCAACGGAAATCCACGAAAGCTGCTAAAACATGGAAAACTTAATGAAGTGCTTCTCACTACTAGTTTGTGATACTTCTGTCATTAGCGTAAGTATAGTCACAATATTTTGATCCACGACGCTGTGAAATGGCTAATTAGGAGGTTTCACAACATTTGAGAAGCTAATTTCCAAAATGGTTTGTCTCTATGTGGAAAACGGTGTTAGAAAACATATCATTACTGTGGTTTACAGAGACTTATTTCACTAACGACTTCAATTACTGACAATTAGAGTTGTCACATAAGAGTAGCTCCCTACTCTTTTTAGCCAAAGCTGCATACATGAATATATCAGTAGTTAATGACAGATTCAATTTCATTTTCATATGAAATTCCAACATATCAAGCTGAAGGTAGCAAAAACCCCATAGATTTGTTTAAAATGATTTTCCTCTGTGGTTTGTCCTGCGTCTTTATTTTGTTCTGCTGATGATCTCTGCACAGTGCAGCAGATGATGACGGCCTTTAGCCAACTACTAACTAATGACTGTTCAACATACAGTGGGAATGTTGCACAAGTATCATAGTGGAAAATCAGTTTGGCCTGAGTTTCATTTCCTGATGTAATTTATTTATTTGACCTCATTAAATCTTCTTTTTAACATGTAAGGTTTTAATATGCACAGTATGAGGCTTTTGAAAGCATTGCTAATGTTTAAGGATCTGAAGTTTTCAGATGACAAAATAAAGGTCATTTTATAGTGTGGCGGCTGACATTACTATGGGCTCTGCATGTCCACCAATATGAAGCATGAAATGTCATTTTAAATGTGCATTTCATTTGATAACAGCTTTTATTTTGAAGTATCTGTGGAAAAGGACTCAAATCAGAAACGGGTTTGTGTATTGTGTCAGGTCAAATGGGAGCACAGCCACAAACTGTGACAACAAAACATCGAGCGATCTGTCTGAGTCAGCAGCCGGTCGGGTCACATCTGTCACATCTGCCACCCAAACACATATTTCACTTCCTCCACTCACAGTGAGTCAGGTACGCCGCCAAAATAAATGTACAGTCAGCAGGAAAACACTCCACTTTGAATCGGCCTTGTATTAACCTGAGAGAAAGGAGTGTAAGTGCAGAATAATAGCGTGTTCACACTGAGGTCAGAAATGAATATCAGTAATATGAGAAAACAAGGAATCAGAGCTGAGGGGGCGAATAAAACCTGATGAAACATGAAATGATTGGGTCCCTCGTGTGCTGCTGTAGGCTTCACTAGAAGCCGCGAGTGTGGCAGAAAACAACATGTACGCAACCCGAACTAATGTCTCATCGCTGGTTATTACATCGACTTTAAATAAGGATGATTGTACAAGTTCTTCCCAGAGGAATAAGAGACGAACAAGTTCAAACAAGTGGCAAAGTGGTTTAAAATACGATCAAGTGTTTTCAATCAGCAGGGTGCTGTTTTGTACCTTTGTTGTTCTGTAGTGAAACTGTGAAGGCACCTTAATCGAGTGACGAGACATTTTTAAAAAAGGTGCAGACTGTGTGAGATGATTGAAAGCTGATATTTCTAAAGGTCAGTTTTAGACTTTGAACTACAGGGTTATGATATGTTGTTCTAATCACATTAAAACATGACATATTTGTAAAAGATCAATTAGAAAACATGAAAATAATCCTGTATTTTTACAGCATAGATTCCAAAAAGTAGTGTGGATGCCAACATGACGAAGGAGTGACAGCTGAAAATGTTGGAATGAGAAGTGGAGAAACAGATAAAACACGGTTTCACTATAACTTGGATTCCTCCAACACCGTCTCTCTGTGAGTAATGATACAACGACTTATCTACGACACTAAGAGGTCATGAAGTATATTTTATATTACAGTGCTGCAGAAACAAGCCTCTAGAGAGAAGACAGAAAGTAAACAGTTATTTTTTGGAGAATCATTTGATGACAGACTCTGATAAAAACAGGTGTTTTCAAAATGCATGTTTGGTCTGAAGAAATGGAAGCTGGAGGTTTCTAACAACAACAACTGGCAGCGACACAGTCTGTGTCTAGAAAACCAAACGGCAGCGGCACATAATGGCTGACACAATCTATTTACTGTACAAGAGATGTAATATCTTCCTGCTGTCAGCGGGGGAATAATTTGAAGAAAGAGATTAAGCCCGAATGAGAATGAAGAGAACAGCGAGTCAGAAGGAGAGAAACTGAGACAGAGAGAAAGGACGAGCTCCTCGGTGTTTTCACTCTGCATTGTTTTCACTTTAAATGCAGCAAAATGCTAATTCGGCAGGGGAGAGCAAAACCAGAGCAACAATGACTTCTTCTTCTTCTGCTGTGTTCCCAAAACCGTGCTTAGCTCCAGTGTGAAGTGATGACTCATATTTGCTCCAGGCCACACAAGGGAAAACACTAATTCATGAGAGGTTGGGTGTTTGTGGACCCAAACACTAAAAAACTCCAGCTACAGCACTTCAACAAAAACCCCATTATCACCGTTCTGTCTGTGATAATGTCTCTGAACGAGCACTTCACTCGCGCAGGAGCCGTCCCTGTGAAACGGGACGTCGACGCTCCAGGCTGAGACGTTCTGCTGTCGGACCACCACAGACCTCTTATAGAGGACTGAGAATTACTCCGGTGAGTGAGATTCAAGTGTTTGGGTTTTGAAAGACTTCAAAAATCCAGACACCACATCGCTACTCATGCTTCTAATATTGTTGCTGCTGCTACTGTTCACATTCTACGTTAGATTTTAGGGTTCACTTGTGGCATTTGCTTCTATTCCTATGTTTTATTTTGTCTCTCTCTGGAAACCACTCACATAAAGTAAAGCTACCGAAGTGCTCCTGGAAATCTTGAATCGTCTGTGATGCTGCATTAACACTGTTGCACTCTGTCCTTCACAGCCTTAAACGCAAGTCATAGAAAAATGAAACCAAACAATCATTTATGATTAATCATGCTTTATAAGTGTAAAAACTAAGTCTTAAGGTCAAGTAGGTCAAGGTTCAAAGCAACACAAACCAGATAAATAGTTGTAAGCACAAAGAAAATGTTGTAAAGCTTCAGTGTGATCTAAAGCCCGACTGTCTGCGAGGTAAAAATGATCTTCGTGACATTTAAACGGTTTCAACTTTATGTGATGTGTGGTGTTCAACAGAGACAATGAGGCTGTGACAGGAGAATCCACCAACTGTTGCTGCCCTCAGACGGTGATGAGCCTTCGGTAAAATGATCCGACAAATTGAAAATGTTAAATGTTAATTCAATAAGGAGGCCAATAACGACCAACATCCAATAGCTAACAGCCTGCTCTTTTCTTCTTCAGCACTGTTTTTAAATGTTAAACACATAAGGGGGTGGGGGCAGCGCCACGGACCCATCAGCTGAAGACTAAAGGCGACTTAAAAAGAGGATGTGGAGAGTTCTCCATAAGAGAACAGTGCTAATAGTTCTACTGTGAGCTTTTATACAGGGCTGCATCCAGGCAGGGGCACCGCCCCCCCAGGAATCAGTCTGGCCAACAAGGGTGCCTCTAAACTTGAACGCTGATATTTAAGGAAGCTTTTGCAACGTACACCTGATTAATATCGTTTCTTTACTGTTTGACCTTATGATTTGCCAATAGCTGCATTAGCTCTGTGCTCAGGGGGAGGGAGGAACTTCACCCATTCACAATACCAATCCAGTCCAGAAGGCTCTGTGCAGAGCAGAGGTGCAGACATCTGTGCAGGGTAACACTCATTTGTCTGCTGCCGTGTGTGTACTGTGCATTTCAAACATACAAACACTAAATAAATCATGTGTTATTGCGCCTCCCGACATGTGGTCAGTGCATTATTTGGTGTTTAAATACGTGAGAAACACAGAGAGACAGAAATAGTTTTGCATTCCACACTGTTTATGCTCATGTTTGTATGCATGTATACCTACTTTGAAGCACTAGGCGTGCACAAGTGTGTGCGTGTGTGTTGCTGAGGTCCGTGCACGTCTCAGGGTTCTACATAATGGATGAATTCGCTGCAGCAAGCAGAACAGACCAAGTTGGACCCATTTCAAAACGCCTCGAACACTGCTATTTATACAGAGAGCTGGAAGGACTTCAGGAGCAGCAGGAGCAGGAGGAGGAGGAACAGGGGCTGCTCGTCGGCACGGCACCACCACCTTACCACTGCCTGAGCACCACCCAGGTCAGCGTTTACATGTAAAGGCCAAGAAACACCAACAAATGAATCTGAGTGGTGCGTATGCTAATAACTTTGACTGCGAAGAAAAATCTGCTGAACAATTTCCAGCTTCCACTGGCGTCTGCTCGTAGCATGGGTTCAGATCAGCTGTCACGAAAATTAGCTTCAAGCATCTTGAAAAATTAAAAAAAAATTTTAACACACTAGGTTTATTAATCTTGGTTCTTAGACTGTTTGACTAGTGATTCAGTGACTAAATTTGGACCGAACACAAACATGTTTGATGAACTCTCTGCTTCTTCCAGTTCAACATTTTAGCACCAGCTTTGTTTTCATTTACACTTTATTCCACATAGGTTCATTTTCAGGTTTATTTGATAACGATGAGCTGATGTCAGTTAAACTGAATTTCCTGGACAGTCGTTTCACAGCAGAAGCCTTTCAGAGGTTGTGAGGTAACAGTCAGGCTTTTAGTGGGAAATGTCAACTTCAACAACTGTTCCTGTTCAAGAAAACACTGTAACATCACCTGCATGCAGGGACTACAATTGTATTTGTATCTAAAATAATAGTTTGTTAGTTTAAGAAATTCAAGTTCTTTGCAGAGTTAAACTACGTAGAAGTATCAGGATCATCTTTAGCAGCAGTCCATGTTTAAATTCACTCTGTATTGTATAAATATAAGTCTAATAAATTCAAGTGGTGAAATCCTTTATTTTGAAGCTGCTATATCCACCATGGGGTTCTCTAAATACTGGATCTGGTCTGACCCCAGAAGACTATTTGTCCATTTTCAAAAAGGTCTTATTTATTTTCCTTTAGCATTTGAAAAAGACTCTAAAGTTGCAGCAGCTGCCCTTCGATCGATCCAAACGAAACATCTTTTCCTCAAACTGATTTGTTTTAAAGAGACAAGACAGCGAGAGAGGAAAAACAAATAATGTGCATCAGAAAATAATAAAGGCAGTCAGCGGGTAAAAGGATTGGCATGCTAATTTTAATCACTTATTCGGGCATCACATCCCAGAGGCACGTCGCTGACAGCCAGCAGCCGAGCCATCGTCAAAGCCTCATTTCTTTAATTTCACATCAGAGTGTGGAGTCACAGAGCTGTTTAGATTTGTCAACGACTCTGATTAGAGGAAAGGAAAAGGCATAAAAAGGATTTAATGAGCAGTACAGATCATGAGGACTATGTTGTTCAGTTTGTGGAATTCATCCTGTGGAAGAACACAAAACTTCTGAAGTTTGGTTTTATTCTGATTTGAAGCAGTGCCTGCTGTTTGGGGTGTTCTGAGTTACACCTGTAGTACTTTCTAGTACATTAAACTATACATTAAATGTTCTGTGTGAGATTGAACCCCAACAGTAACAGGAAAAGCCGAGTTGTTGTACGAGCGTTAGAAAGAAAGTCCGGATACAGACTGTGGGTCGAGTCTGGCTGCTGTTCCTCAACATCTTTGCCTCCTCTCGATGATGGTTTTAAACTAAAACCAAGTTATTTCAAGCTAATGCGTATTTGGAGGTATTCTACTCCTGCGGTTTTCTGGCATCTGACACAGTCTACTTTGTAGTACTTTGTAGTACTTTGTGGAACTTTGTGGAACTTTGTGGAACTTTGTGGAACTTCTTGAAATGCTCTCTGCTGCCATTGCAGTATGCTGTTATTCTGAGTTTGCTATTTATTTTTATGTCTCTGTGATTCCTGGAAAATGATATAAAATTGTGTTTTGAGTCTGTTGGTGTTTGCAGATACTTGGAGAGATCATCCGTCCCACTGACCGACCCCCGACCTTCACTGCACTACAACAACACACACACTATGTGGATCCTTGCGATCTATTACGCCAACACACACAGAGTGCTACGGAGAATGAGCGAGCCTCATGGGGACTGTGTGATTTGATACACATCAAAGAGAATATGTTTTACTGGTGGCACTGAGCCCAGGAGAAGGGAAGACAGAGACCGTGTGCTGCAAAGGAAAATCATCTTTTTTCTTGTATAACCAACTTTTTCAGCACAAACCTGAAGCTTCACTCGTTTCCAGCTGGCTTGGTAGTCATCCACCATGTTTATGTTTACATGTACACAGAGATCTGCCTGTACTGCAATACAGATGCTAATGTGGGTAAATAATGCAGCACCTGCAACAGGCAGGCTGGAGTTTAATCAAACAGGAGAAGAACGTGCATCTGATTCTACTGGCATTAAGAAAGACAAGCTAGTGCTGTGATTTCCTTTTCTGTTGTTGATAAATGACACCTTCCAAAGGCTTCTGAGTTCACTAGTTGCTCAGTTTTGTAAACCAATGGCAGATATGATGGAATTTAGTCCAAGTTCCACTGTTGGAGCGTCGACCTGTCGGATAGGTACCTGGAAGTATCTGATCTTTGCTGTGGCCTCAAAGAAGCAGTCAGTTGCAAACAGACAAATAAAATTCAATTTTGGTTGCAAAGTGTTTCATTGCCATCAGTAATGGTATAATGATCTCTAGCATCATCAGTCTGACGTGTAATTAAGAGTTGAATCCTGTCTTCTTCTACATCTCAGGACTTTCCTCTCTGTAACCTTGCCTCTTCTTTCTTACCCTCCATCTCCTCTTGCTGCTGGATGACCAGTGAGAACAGGGAACCCAGGCTGTAAATTCTTCCAATCAAAGACGTAACCGGGCTGTCCTTCCCGGCTCTGCTGCTTGTAAACTTTCCAACAGGCAGCTCGTCTGATAAGGTCATCCCCAGGGGACGGTCATTACTTTAATGAGTCATTGACGCGCCATTCTTCTACCTTCCATTTAAAACTCCTGTGTGCTAGAAATCCATCAGGGGAGAAGAAACACAGAGACCAACTAACACAGCCACAAAGGAAGGAAAGAGCAGAATGTACGGCCGATTGGAATTCAAGTCTTTTTGTTGTGATGAGACAAAAAAACATCTCTGGTAGTTTTCAATTTCACCTTTTAAGCCTTCAAATAAATCTAACAGATGACCTTAATAAATCTGAGCCTCTTCTCTGGAGGTTATTCAAAGGCATTGTGGGAAATGTAGGAGGTAACAAACAGGAGAAAGTTATGAAAATAAAGAATCATCCAAAAAGTAAACTTTTCATCAAATGTTGTCGAGTCACACGCTGGATGTGCCACAACCGTTTATCCTCTGCTGTGGGACGGCTTCTATTTGGAATGATTTGCTCCATTACAGAATGTATGTTACAGAATAATACTGTATACAGAATAATGTTACAGTCAGAAAGTATTAAGAACTCACGAGTATCGTAACATCAGAGCCACAACCAAAGTTCCTCACTGCACCAGAAGAAAATCTACTTTCCTTTATTTTAACCACACTATCAACCAAAATGTGTTTGTGTGGGTGTCTGAGAGAAGGCAGCTGCACAGGTACAACAAGCTACTGCTTCATGAAAACATTTTGGCACACATTTTCCAAAACCTTCCAGGTCTTACAAAACTGAAAGTAAACAGAAGGTGCTGAGGTTACATGGTAATCACATTTGTCTCACTGGTTACACGAACACTAACAAATGAAATGTGAATGTGATTGAGAAATAATTTAGAACCTGATAAAACAATTAACACATTCAGACCAATATGTTTGAACCTGAAAGTAACAAATTTTCTGTTCACATTATTGTTGGGGTCAAACCCACTCACCTGCCATCCACCTACATGATTACACTCCCATGAAATTAACCTTCGTAGATAAAGAGGAGACCTGCTTCGACTCACAGCAAAGGCCACAGATTAAATGAGAGAGGCAACGCAGTTTAGATTGTTAATGTACCGACTAGTTTTATCACAAGACAAGGTCACACAATGAGTTCATATTTTATCATCGGTAGATCTGTGTTGATTGCATTATAGACTCTGATAAGAGCTGATAAAGGGAAACAACCTCTGCCAGTAGTGAGCAGCAGCTCCATGAACTGTGGATTCAAATCATTTCACCCCATCCTCTTCCTAAGTTTGGAACACTATCAAGTCTGCTTCATCTGTGCCAAACAAAAAGTCCTTGAGCCTACACTCTCGTACGACCCAAGTCATTGTTTGGTGTAAAAGTAGTAGTAGTAGTTCTAGGAAACAAAAAGGCTCAAAAGCTACTGTCTTTTACAAAACACTGTGCAAACACTTTGGTTGGGTTTAGGCACTAAATAGGTTGGTTTGTCAAAATGATTTTGTGTGTGTGTGTGTAAGAATGTATTACTTCCTAATGACCTAAGTGTACCTTATAAAGTGGTCAGTGAGTGTAAATAGTCATCTGTTAGTGGAGATCCAGCAGTGCAACTGATCACATGGGTTTAATGATCTGTTCAATGGTGATGTCACATTTCTTATGTGGGTATTAAGAATTCAAGAGGGCACAATGCAAGTATAGAATAAGGGCATCGTCTGTAATTAGTGTTGTAATGTAGGTCTATTAAACGTCCTCGTGTGATCTGTAACGATGTCTGTTAATTAACAGCAGTTCTCAGTTGTGTTGTGAAGAGAGGGTTGCTGGGGAAGACCTTGAATCTGTTAACGTCCACCGTTCAGGATTTTAGCTGAGAGTCTTCTGGTGTGTTCTAAGAGCTTAATGAGATGGAGAACCCTACTTTGAAGATTGGACTTCAGTGTACATAGAACCGATCAATACCACTGGAGGTAAAATGTTAACATAACAAACATGAAGATGAGTGGTTTCCCACCGACATAAAACTCTGTACCTACGAGGCCACAATCAGTTCTGTGGCTCCAACTCACCTCTCACTTAAATGTTTAAATCTAATTTCCCACTGAGCAGTTCTGTGCTGCGACGCCACCCACGTTGCAGGTTATAAGTCTGCAGCGCACCACCACAACTGACAAAGCAACTCGACTGCAACAACCACTCGCGACACAGCCCCCACCCCTGCCTCCTTTTTAGTCCAATCTAATGTTCAGCTAGAGTGCCCTCCTGATTTTGTTTACCCTGCGCTACGCTTGTCTGATTAATACAGTGCATAGCAAGCAGATGACAGGAAAAGGGGGAAAAGAGAGGGACAAAGGGCCAAAGACAAGAAACGAGTTTAGAGACAGAAAGAAGTGTAATTTGTTTTCTGATTCCATTTTTAATTCCCTTATTCTGGGAAAACAGGCTGCAACAAGAAGCCCATTACAGTTTAATTCCCTGCAACTTCTGTGAACTGTTAAATCTGTAAGCCAAGAGTTCAGAGCGAAGAAGCAGGGAGGGAGAGAAAAAGAGCAGAGCGAGGTTGAGAAATTAATTATTTGGCTGAGGCACCACGGTTCATTTGGCCCAGAAAAAGAGTGTACAGGGAGCCAACGGTGTGCAGGTGTTCATCGCACGGCAGCGGTTGGTCGGCTGACAGACGAAGACACAGACAAATCATTTTCATAACCACCTGTGCTGCCATGTTCAACCTATTCACCTGACATCAGTCAGATTTCCATTTCACTCAAAAGCCTGAACTAGTAATCACACAAGCAGGAGGTGGAGAAAGGCTTCGTCAGAAGATGGAAGAGGAGTGAAATAATTTAAATCCGCTGGATGCATCACCCATAAAGTGCCAGTCATTCAGGTTAGAAAATAAATAAATAAATAATTAAATAAATAAGAGTTGTTCTTGACTGCAGTGCTACAGCCTGAAATAATTAGGGCTGTGTTCACAGTGAAAGGTGAGCCGGGTGAAGGAAGAGGTAAATATAAATTAGAGCCACAGTGCAGGACTCAAAGGGGCTCTCGAAACACATTATGCTGCAGAAGTGGCTAACTTACATACCTTTGTGGGAAATTCTAATTAATGTTTGGGCTTGATTATTCACATGAAGAGTGGCTGCATTCAGAGAGAGGATGTTTGAGACCAAAGATGAGGAAGCATGAAGAAAAACATATCCAGAAAACAAGTGTGAGATGGTGTTGATCCACCGGCCTGCAGGTAAGACAACACGTAGGGAAACAGGAAGACAAGTTGAAGCAGGGTTTGAAGTTTATTTGAGAAGGAACACGGGCGCTCTGACGGGAGGACACAGTCTCAGGGATACAGAGTCAGAGATAACTCAGATGCTCCTGTCGCAGAATGAGCGCTTATTTAGCATAGAAACACTCTTTGCTACCATCTGCTTGTTCTAGTGGTGCTGATATCTTAACTTTGGACGATCCTGGTCATTTGAAATTTGAACTAAGACAAACAGACTTGGAACAATTACAGGCAAAAGTTCTGTCGCTGACAAAAGGCAGCTGAAAATCATTGTCACTTCATTTCATGACAAAATCTTCAAGATGTTTTGTTCACAGGAAAAATCTTTTCATGCCACTGAGCTACTGGAATCTGATTCAGAAGAGAAGATATAATGGGACGTTTTACTGGGTGAAGATGCATCATTTTTCTGGCCTCTTGAGGTAAAAACCGTCTCTTCAGATGCGAAACATTCCACTTTATTCACCCGTTTGTCTCCAACATGCCTGATAGTTAGTGCAGATGCTGAGAATGTAGAGTGCACAGAGCTTGATTACTGAAAACTGCTGCCTCCTGCCATTAGAAACCGTGTGATAACTGAACCGGACTAAAAATCTAGAACTGCAGAGACGGGAACAGTTCAGCACTGTGACCCTTCACTTTACAGTTATTTCATTAGTGGTGCTTCAAAATGTAGTTAATTAACCTTCAGTTAAATCATCATTAATAAAAACTAAATTCGATCATAACAAAGAATATAATAAAAGGCTTTATTTTTTATTGGATGTAACACAGATCAAACTGCTTAAAAATAATGTGTCAGCATCAAAAGCCAGTATTTAATCTCCATTCCTTCAGCCAATCCAGGACATTCAGGTTTTCCCAAAGCCAAAACATTCAGAAACTTACTGTCCAGACTCCTTTGAAGTGGTAGAGCAAGCTACAAGGTTACAACTACATTTCTCTGTTTCTGTTGGGTCAGCGGTCGTGTAGGAGGAGGAAAAAGAAATAAGTGCTACCCAGCAGCTGAAAGCTGACAAATTAGATTAAATTTCTCTGCCAACAAGCCTGGCAGGAGGCCAGACACAATTTGGACTGTTGCTACTAAAAAAGCTACCTGGTGGGTAAAACGGTGACAGTGTTCTGTAGGATAAAAAATCCTGTTTCTCGCAGTGCCCTCGGCTGTTTCGTATCTTTAAAGGCAAATTGGGTGTTCTGCAGAGCACTGTCAACGCACATCAAAGTGTTCCCATCAAGTCCTGTGTCTCTGCGATGTTTTCCCTCTCTCACAGGCTGGTCGGGTAATCTGTAACTTATCCCCAGCCCTGATAAAAACCCAGCTCTCAGGGCCTGACTGTCCCCTATTGATTTGTGTTGGAGGCCTTTAAATGAAATGCCACTAGAGCTGTAGCCCCTGAACAGCGGGCTGCCTCCGCTGCTGTCATTCAGCAGCTGGGATCTACCCGATGGAAATGAATGAACTGCAAGAACAAAACACTGCTGAGGGTCATTAAGAAAGGGTGATGTACCAAAGATTCAGACACCACCTCCTTCTTCTATTTTCCCCTTCGATCCATGCTTCTGTCACTTCTCTCCTATCGGCCCTTTTCACACACACACATTTAGAGCTTTTACAGTCTTTTATGTCAAATGACCAGAATTTCTGGGCTCCACACATCGTCCTGTCTGAACATGTGCAGTAGCTGTGGACAGGAATTCTTCTCTCAGTTGTTTTAAATATGGTCATTCTGACGATTATAGAAAAAGATAACTGTAACACAGATATTTAGATAAGGAGGCATTTATCTATTTATCTTAGCTCAGAAAACAAATGTGATACAACAATTAAGTGGGAACATGTGGGGTAAAAGTCAGGTCATTACTCACACTTCTAGTTCTATTGCCATTACATTATTATAAAGCCGTGTTATTTAAACCACTGGGACTCGTGTTTTTTTTTTTTTTTTTTATTTTGTGCTCATGTCTCACACAAACCAAAATGATGAATAAAATATGTCAAGAGAGACGTTAGTGCTTTCCAGGTGGCAAATGGATGATGCATTAGAGCAAAAATAAGTGTTAAAGCTGACACAGTGTAGCAGGCAACCAGAAACATAGCCAGTATTTCTGGTACATTAATACCATGAAGTATTTCATCATCATCACTGTACCACCCTAATGACTGAGTACACACAGGAAAAGTCTAATTACTGATCTCACCTATTAATACTGCTGCTGAAGACTCTGCTGAGACAAATTACGACAGAGCCCCGTACTTTTTGTCTGCAGTATTTCTCTGCTCTGTTCCGTCTTCCACCTTCCACTCTTCTTTAATATAATGGTAGAACTGTTGAAATCAATGGGGATTAAATGGTGCCAGTGTCTAAACTGGCTATCAAGAGGTTGCCGAGTTCACTGGCTCTGTAGCAGTGCCACAGCTGGACCGCTGCCACAGCAGCGCTGTGTGTCAGCTGCTGAAGCCAAGGCCTGATTTAGAGATTTCCAATACTCCAGTCACACACTGAGCTGCGCTGAGACTGTTACAGCCATAACTCTGCATCAGCTACCTTCAGGTTTCCCAGTGAAAACTTAGAAGCTGTTGACAGGGGAGCTGAGGAGGATGAAAACCCAGGATATGTCTGTATATCTGACTGAGTCGACAAACTCAGGGTAGGTAAAGCAGGAAGAAAAACTTTTAAATAACTTTGATAGAACTTTAAAATCCATCCAGTAATTGCTTTAACGGGACACGATGAAAAAAGAGGAACATTTGAATAAAAACATGAGGTCTTTCAAAGATGAGAAAATTGCAATTCAATTGATTGAGAGAAGATGATGTTCTAAAATATTTTAAAGGCTGGCATCCACAGCAGTGGCTGAATTAATTTGGTGAACCATCATTCAATGATTCAAATGTGAGGCAGGTTTATTTATAAATTACCTTCCAAACTCAGAAGCAATTTCAAATTAAATTTACTGTAGGTGAATAGGGACAGAAAACTCAGCAATGTGGGCAAACGTTGGCTTTTAATAAAACCATGGCCTCAACTCTTCCTTCCTGTGGTTTAGTGGCTGATTGAAGGCCTTTTTCTTTCCTGAAAGAAAAGTAAAGCCACAACACTTTAAATCAACCACAGATACCCAATACGAGTGGTTTGTGGACACAAAAAATGTGTCCTGACCAATTTGTCAAACTCCAGCTTCTCCAACAGTTTGTTTCTAATTTCCATTTTAATAAAAAGCCCCAGACCACCGGCTTTTCCAGCTAATTGCAGAACAACAGATAAAATCAAACACAAAATGAATGCAGATGTTGACAACTGGCCCTTAATGACGTAGTCTGACACTTTACAAATACAAAGCTGTAATTAAAGGTGTCTGTGAATCCCGGTTCAATAAAAACTGAAAATTAATACATTTTATCCTAATAACAAAGCATAGAACTGCAGTTTTGTGTAAATGTACTTAAAACGCATTTACTTTCCTCTGGTGTCCCAATTACCCTGCCACTGCCTCTTTTGTTTTATCCTCTCACTAACTCTGTAATGTTCAGCACATAACGACAGTGCTGTTCAAGTCAATAGGGATTAAAATTAGGGGCTAAATTGACCGTCCAGAGCCCCGCGACTTCAGCACAGGGCTGGCGGTGCCACTCCAGAGCCACTGCCAGACCAATTAGAGGCAGAGAAGGGAGTCTGTGCCTGAGGTTGGTGGGGTTGCTTTGGTTTTAATTACACAGTAAAATGATCATGAACGTCCCTTAAGAGACTCGCTGCAGTGTCACGGTGGTGGAGCCCCGCTGGCCTACGAGCAGCACTTTATATCCTACAAGAGGCGGAGGAGGAGTGGAGGAGTTGCTGATTCTCCATTTAGACATAATGGGTAAAGATGTCACCAAGGACACATTACACATTTGTTTTATCTACTTAACCTTTATTTAACTGGCTCGTCCTACTGAGATTAATGTCTTGTTCAGGGGGGGGCTGTGTGAGGCCAAGAGAGCAAAACCAAGACAGGTATTAGAGCTGAAGACAAGCAATAAAGAAAAATGCACAAAAGCAAAAGTACACATCACAAACTCTGAGATTTAGGGTCAGTTTACAGCTGCAGTGAAGTAACTTCAGTTTGAGCCACTGCAGGAAATCAAGCACTGACCTTTAGACTGTTGCAGGGTTGGACTGTGTTTCTGTACCAAAACCTAATCAGTATTTTTTTTTATTCTACCACACAGGGACACGTAGAGGACAAATGATTTATCAATAAATTGAAATTCATCAGCAAATGTTTGAATTGCTTCTTTACTGCTTGTGCTTCTTCAAAATATGAATACTGGCCGTTTTTCCCCATTGTTTCCAATTGCTGTAATTTGAACATGGGTTCTGGACTATTGGACTATTGATCCAATAAAACATTTGAGAACATTTTCTACTAATCTGTTCTCTGACTATATGACTCATAACTTAAACAACAATCTTTGTTTGGAGCCTAATGAACCTGTTTCTCCAAAGCTGTGTTTTTCATTTAACAGAGGAAGTCAATATTAAATGCTAAAACTATTCATGAATACTTCTCTGAATCCCAACTATTAAAGAACATCAATAGAGAAATGAGAAATGTTCAGTGGAAGGTACTTCTCCCATAGTGTGCTTTTACAGAACAATATCATTTTAATGTATTCTGATAGAGTATCAGCCTCCTCCATCTCATGCCGTTTACCTTGTGAATCACCTGATGTCATTCCTTTTTTTTTTTTCTTGGACCTTTCAGCTCCAATCTCCAGCCAAAGCCAATCCCAGCACTCTAGTGACATTAGAGCTAAGCCTCCCTCTTAATGCCTCAAAGAAGCTGGAATCAAAAGTACAGCAGCCATCAAGGAGCCACTGTGACCTTCAAACTCTCTTCAGAGAACAGGGACGCCAGGAAAAAACAAGGCTTTCACTTCACCAAATGAGGTGATTAGGAAACATAAATCGTAGGATTCCAGTTGTGGTGGATGTTTAGGGTGAGCTGGGAGAAGTGAGGCAGGTTGATAAAACAGGGAGTCCACTACCTCACAAAAAGCATGTTGTTTGTCTCTAAGACATCAACCCTCCACTTAAACACATTGTAATGTACAACAACCTTTTATACAGCATTTCATCTGCACCAGCAAATCCTGGATTACAGCAAAGAATGGCCAGTGTTGATCCAACCGAGGAAGCACATGCTCAGAAATAAAGTGACAGGCTCTTTCTGAATCACCTGTGCAGTGACAAACATTGTTCTGACGTCCAGACAGCCTTGACAACAGCAACAACATGAGCCACAGCAAATGTCATAACGAATGTCTGCTTCAGTTTTACAGCAACTATGCAATAGAATGAATTATTCAAAGTGCTGCTATTAAAATTTTTAATTAGCCTTTAGCTGGAACGAGTCATCCCACCGAGGGTAATCTGGGCAACCTTTGTTCAGACAGATGGCTGCAGTAAATTGCTGCTTACAGTTTGGGATTTTTACATTTTTAAGCATGTATGCAAAAATGATTAACATTAAAAACAAAAAGCCACAGTGTGTGTATGTGTTAATCTTCCTGAAGACTCCACACAGGGTTATTTTAAATCATTCGGAAGCGAAAAGTGTTGGGTCGGGTCATTCATCCATCTGTCGCTCCAAGTTTGGGAAAAGGCCAAGTGTAATATTTTGCTATTGTCAGCCCTCAGAAAGCTGAGTCATGTTGACTCATCTCTTTCTCCGCCTCTAATCTGGTTTTACAACTACTCAAAAGACAAACCAACAGTCATTAGAATCACATTTGGTAAGCTCCAGATAACAGTAAGCAACATCTGCTGGTAAATCCCGGCTTTGTACTACGTGTAATTAAAGCCTGCTCTTTGCCACATTTCCCACCCATTCATTTAAATGAAATAAAGTTACTGGCTGCATATTTACACATCACCCAGATGTCTCAATTCTGGTTTATTACTTTTGTTTTTTACATATTTTGTTTTTCTTGGTTAAATTCAATTACTAAAACATCTGGTAAAACAACTGAGTTCACTTACATGGACTCCACCAAGTATTAAACAGCTGCTGTTTACAGAGCAACAGGAGCCTTTTACTTTCAATTCAATCATTCAGTCTGAGCTGTCACATGTTAAATTTACATTTTTAGTCAGTTTATTGTATAAATTCTGACATACAACAACATGTTTCTCTTGGTTTTCTACATTATCAACTGTTTCAGTCAAACCAACGTTCACTCTTTGCTTCTGAGTTGTGCAGGGAGTCTGACAATTCCTCAGCCAGAAAATACGTCTTCTTGGCCGTGCAGACTGCAGACAGCTTCCCAGATAAGATTGTTTCTTCTATTTTTTAAGTGTGAAAGGAAATTCGAGATTCAGGTCATGTCAGAGTTTGAATACGAATAATTCTTGCAGCCAAGTGTCAACTGGTTCAGATTCAGTATGTGTTTGTACACCTTTGACTTTCGTATCGATTAGTAGTGGGAGAATATAAACTGAAATTTTGTTGACTGATATTTTCAAGGATATTAGACCATACCATTCCAGGTGCAGAGAAAAACTAACTCCTTTGTACCCGTGTTTGATGAGGATACACACCATTGTAAACAGCACAGCCCAGTAAGCTGACTTAAGCACAAACACATATTGACCACATTCACATTAAAATTATCAAACCATCTCATTGGCAAGTCTCATGGTGCTTGTTAGAAAATCAATGCCGACAGGTTCCCCAGCTCACTCACTGATCGCAGAGGATAAATCAAAGGTGATCCATCACAGGTCCCTGAGCGTGACTCGAGCTCTGCCGAGATCAATATCGATGCGCTTTGACTTACACACTCCAGCTGAAATATCTATTGTGACGTCCACATCATCGCCATCAATAATCATTCACTGAGTGACCCGTAGAGAAGGATAGGGGGGAACGAACAAGAATACAAACCCAAACAGACAGGCACATCTGGCTGCTAACTTTTGTCACACTGATTACTGTGTACAGGATCATGTGTTAGAGATGACGACACTGTGATTAAACTTCCACCGTGTTTTGTTTTTCTTTGCCTCAGTTTCATGAGTCCTAAGAGTCTGTAAATGATGATTTAATGCTTGTTGTAAAGACGCACAGTTACATAAAAGATGAGGTCCTAATTGGTATTAAACCAAATACACATTTATAATTGTAATGCTGTTGTGTTGAGTTGTTTGGTTTTTTTTTCAACCATCAGCATATTAGGGAGGTTTACGCAGTTGTCAGCATGAATGTGTTGAGAAATATTTATATTTCCCGTGGAGCATTTGAAAAGCGAAGCAGCTTGTTGTGGTTCTGAATTTTTTCTTATTTTGTCTTTGTTATTCAAGTAGTTAAAGGCCTAATGTGTTGACTATTCAGTATTTACAGTTTTTACTTTTTTGACCTGCAAAGTCTACATTTAAATTATTAAGAGAGACATGGTTCAAAGGTTTGTGGCTGTTTTAGTTAAAACTTAATGAATTCATCTTCATAATTATTTTGTATCTTACACTCTGTCAAAAAGACACCATTTTATTTTGTAGTAATTTCAGGTCCTTGTGATTTGACAGTTTTAGCTATAAATACAAAGGATATGTTAGGATGTATTTTCTATGTTAAACTCATTGATAATCAGTTATTTAGACAATATGACAATAGATTTCCTTTTGTATCCATTCAAAATATATTCATTAATTACTTAATTACCATAAATAATTATTTTTATTTTGTAATTATTATTTCCATATAAATTAAATGAGCAGCCTCACAAATATACATGGTTGATAGGCAAGAGAGGTTGGTAAAAAGGGAGAGGAGAAACAAAAGGAGATCTTAGTGATAGAAGGCTGGAACAGGGACGATGGATGAAGGGAATCAGTCGGATTTCAAGAGCCTGAAATAAAAGCAAAGAACAGAGGAGTGGCTGATATGATGTGCAAGAACCAACAAGAGGAAGAGCAGAGAGCGAGCTTGGTTTTCATCAGGCAGCTCACGGCGGGGGATTTCCATCAGAGCTGCCCGTGTGTCGCCGCCATCAGGTCATCAAGTCTTTTCACCGTCCCCAAACCCCCTTCATCATTTTTCTACTCATCTACTGTTTTTTGTCAAAAGAAGAGAACCATTCTCTCCTCTAGTTTCCTCCACCCTGTGTTCTCTCTCCACCGTGTGCGACTTATAAAAACCTTCAGTCTGATGAAACCTAATGCTGGACGGATTTTTTTAGATGTGAGGAGTTAATTTTAGATCGTCACGCCACCCGACTGAGTCTGAGCAAACACAAGAGAGCAGTAAATGATGGGGATTGATGGTTGTGTAGGTAGGTGGATGGTGGAGAGAGCTAGTCATTTCAGATGGCTCATGTTGTGCAGTTCACCTCCCAGGATGCAGCAGTATAAATGTGATTTGTTGCTCAGTGACAATGATGTGCCACCTCTGAGAATGGGTCCTACACAAGAAAAAACCTGGTTAATTTGCATGTTAAAATCTAGGGTGAAGTGCAGGGTGACAGTTCTGCTTTACAGTAGTCACAGTGGAACAAAAAGATAAAGACTGGAGTATAATTAGACTCAGGTGGTCAACTTATTAACAGCCCTGGTGTTTACCTCAAAATGCTGAGGAAAAAAGCCCAAGAGCGTTGTGGGAAACAACCAGCATGTGAGCTGCCAAAATTACCCCACATCAGTATTTAAGTTCCCAATTTGTGCTTCCAGGTAGCTGGTGCATACAGTATATATGTTTCCTCTTATTACATTTATCATTTGGACAGTACATGCACAGTGTTTCTATATCTGAGTGAGTGGGGATCTTTATAGACAGCATGTCCACTGTAATGTCCATCTGCAATGTAAATCTGACCTGTGTGTATCCTCTGTTTCAGCATCCTTGCCCCATCTTTGAGAAGCGGTTACACTTACACACATTTATTCATGTTGTTCAGTCCCTTTACTTGGTTTTGCTAATGTCCACAGTTCCCATCATGTTTGGGATGGTACCTGACTTCTAGACAGCAGTTTAAAAATTAGCCTTTCACATTTACACTGCTGTAATACACAAAACCTAAATAAATATATGAAACCTGGTCATATAAGTACTCTCAATTCCATTATTAGCAGCACATCTGCAGCGATGCCTGAGATCAAACTGAAAGTATAAACCATCTTAAAGTGCGAGGCATCTTAATTAAATCCTGTTCAATAAAAAGAAAGAAAAACAATACTTTGTAATGCTGCAAGCACCACTCATCTTTAAGTCAATGTTTCTTTCTAGTAACATCAGAACATAGAGTTACAGTAGTTCAAACCAATCTATACTGTTGTCAAGATGCTGTAACATGTAAATGACAAATGAATTCCTCAGCTGTTCCTGCTCAACACTGAAGACCCAATAAGTCACTCAGTCAATAATCCTGTTATTTATTTCAATAATCTGTTAAAATATGAATAGGATTAGCTGAGGGTGGCATCCAGGCTATCGAAACTGGTGGTGAATTATCACAGTGAAAATCCAATAAGGACAAAGTCAATGACTGGCGTTACAATCAGTCTTCCTGCCTCGGGCCAAGAGAACATTAATCTTTGCACTCATGCTGTGAGATTTTGATAAGGGATTCCCAACATGAGGTTCTGGAAAAGGTCCCCTGTGGAATAGTTTCTACACAGCGCATGTTCTTTAATCCAAATCACTGGTGAGCAGGAGGAGGTAAAGTATTTACAGCATGGGAGGTCGCAGCATGACTCAAACCGTCAACTGTGGCAATGTTAATGCCATACGCTATTCATTAAACTCCAGAGAGAAGTGAACCCTTTAATGGGGCACTGTCAGTGCTTCCCGTTATACAATCACACATCTTCATAAACAATGGTAGTGTTAAAACTAATTATGCATTTTTTGGATTTTAATATGGAAAATGAAGCATCCAGAAATGCAACAAGAATACAAACTTAGCACCAAAAGCACTATATTTACTTTAAATATCATCTGGTGTCATTAAAAAAATTGTTTGCCAATTATGGAATCATAAAAACATAGCTAAATAGTCATTGTTTTTTTTTTAATTAAACCTGTTATTTTGTATTTCCCTTACTGTAAGCAAATATAATAAAAGAAAAGAAGAAATATTCAAAATATTAGAATCAATTTATTATTGGGTTTGGCCCGCTTCTTGGATTTGCTTGACTTGAAATCCTTTAATTGCTATAATTACACCTTGTACATGTCAGACTCAGTCATACACAGTCACTTCTTCACTCTTAAACAGCAGCAAGTTCCTTTATACAGAAGGAAAGTGCGAGTGGCAGGCGCCAACTATGGACTACGGATTGAGATTTTTAAGAGTCTTACTGGCACCAAGCTTATCTCCAACCTAATCCAATTACAATAACCAACAGCCCAGTCATAAGGCTGTCAGGACTGTAAGCCTATTACAATAGATCCTGCTCTCTCAGATTGGTGGTGGGATGGAGAGGAGGGATGAATGGAGGAGGGGTGAAATAGGGAAAGAGGGGTAGAGATTAATTGGCTTTGGATGAGAGAGTGTGTGTTATGAATGGGTCAGTGATATTCTGTTTAATGGGAAATAGAAAGAATAACAGAAAATAGAAACGTGGAGAAAGATAAAGTATGTAAGTATGTGTTGTTCTGTATGGTACTCGGCTGTAATAGTACAACACATTTCTGAATATCAAACCAATGCAGCCTTTCAGAAACAGGAAACACTCTGCCTCCTCAGCTAAAATTGATGTGCAATACAATTTGTGATGGTGAAGGAACACTTTTCATCCCTCTCAGCTCCACTTTGCTGGTCCACCCAGGTAATGACCTCAAACTCATTACTTTGGCACTACCATAAAACATATGTGTGCTTTCACATTTACTGTGGTGTCCCTCAAGGTTCAATTCTAGGTCCTCCAACATCTATCTGCTCTCAAATACCCAAGCATTCATTTATTTGATGTTTTGGAGTGTACTGAAAGTCATTCAAGCCACAGGCGGGACAAGAGTTAGAGGTCAATATAAGCTTTTATTTTTCTTGTCCATTGTTTCCTCATCCTGCTCTGCTTCTGGTCTACCATCACTCTCACACTTACTCATACTGAATACGGCTCACTGAAACTCACTCATTAGATTGTCGTTTAAAGCACTCATGTCTTTCTGCTTTTTTCCTGCTACTACTATGTTCATGTCTTGTTTCTTGTAAGTTCATTGTGGACTTGGTTTGCTTCCCCTCTTATTAGTGTTTCTTGATCAGTCCCTGTTCCCATGCATGTATCATTCATGCATCATTCATGCAACATTTTCACGCTCTTATTTCCACCATGTTTCTGTTTATAGTTCTATAGCCCAAGCTCTAAAGTATTTTGTTGTTAGTTTCAGATATATGCTATCCGTTTGTATTGGTTTCAAGAAATGCCTCCGTTTATGTTACCTTTCTTTTCTCAACGACTGCAATTCAAGTCCTTTTACTTTAACCTCTCTGTTATGTCTTGCACTTTAGCATCCTATCTTTTCTAAAATCCTGAAATTAACAGTTCTTTTGAAATGGAGCAAACACTTGCTTTACCAGAGCATCAGGGTAAAAGGAGAGGCAGGTGAAGTGATGCACCCATCATGTCTAGTGTCTACTGTACAAGTCTGTACAGTAGACATTAGAGGGGGTAGTGCTATGATCTGGGGTTGCTGCAGTTGGTCAGGTCTAGGTTCAGCAACGTTATGAGTGCAAAGAAAGAGGTCAGCTGACTACCTAAATATACTGAATGACCAGTTTATTAATCAATGGACTTTTTCTTCCCTGATGACTTGGGCATATTCCAAGATGACAATATCAGGATTCATTGGGCTCAAACTGTAAAAGAGTGGTTCAGGGAGCAGGACACATCATTTTCACATATGAATTGGCCTCCATAGAGTCCAGACCTGAACCCTACTAAGAATCTTTGTGCAGTGGTCAGACTCTCCTATCATCAAAACAAGATCTTGGTGATAAATGAATGCAACTTTGAATGGGAATAAACGTTAAATGTAACGATGCCACAGTGAATGTGTGCTGTAATCAAAGCCAAAGACAACAAAATACTAGAGTGTTTTGTTTTTTGGACAGGTAGTGTATTTTAATACTGTAGGCAAAGACTATATAGATATATATAAAAACATTTTTAGAAAACCTGATATAGTAAAAAAAAAAAAAAAGTGATTTTTTTCCCTTACACCTAGGTATCAGAGCCTAGGCACCTTATCCTGAAGAGGACTCACTTATCTTTCTTTCAAAACACTAAAAACCTCTATTATCTTCCACTTCACTTTATCCTGCCAATACTCCACGTTCCCCGATGATAGTTTTATTTTCCCCTCATGTGTTGTGCTGTGTTCTTACGTTATTGCTTGGTTTAATGTCACGGAGACTTATGAGTCAGTCTGTGTTTTAAAATTCACAAGCATTTGTTTCATATCTGCTGCTCAGAATCCATTTTTAAGCGGCTTTTGTGTTGTTTGTTTATTGTAAAACACACTGACAGTTCTTGTTAATAGAGTGCTATAAATAAACTCCAACTGATGGGAAGGAAAGACAGAACAAAGGAACAGCAGATAGGAGACTGAGTATGAGTGGCACAGGCAGACTGACAGCCAGTCTGATAAATACACCACACACACACACACACACACACACACACACACACACACACACACACACACACACACACTCTAATCCTGGTTGACAATCTTTATCCCCAGACCTCTTAGAGACCCTCCATCACACAGAGGTTACATCAGAAAGCTGTCAACCTTCAACATACCAATTTCAGGCCTGGGATGCTGTGTGTGTGTGTGTCTCTCTCTCTCTCTCTCTCTCTCTCTCTCTCTCTCTCTCTACACACACACAAAAAAGTGCACATAACACAAAAGCTTGGACACACTCACAAATATTACTACCTGCACACAAACACACAAAGGCGACATACACAGAAAACACACACAGCTCACGGAGGCTAATGGCATGTAATCAATCCTATCAAGCCTCCCTCCCGCAGACAAGAGCTGCCACTTCAGACTGTCACGTGTTATGAAGCCGTGTGGGTGACACCAGCATTTTAAACCGTCACAGTTTTCTAAAATAAACAGGTGTGAAGGTGCCCAGCCCTGTCCCATAATGCACCTGTGTACAGCCATCCCGCATCATCTAGTTAATAACCACAGTCATCTCTGTTTCTGAACTGGAATTTTAGACAATTTGACAAAGAGCTCCCATCAGTAGAGAGATGGAACATAGCTAATAAGACTAAGTCCCTCAGTAATTACAGCAATTATCTCCACCACTAAAGGTTTGGTTGCATTTCTCTCATCTTTTTGCCAGTTATTTAGCATATATGTAAAAGTCATGTCAACAGAGTTCTCCAAAATTCATTAGGATGTCAAACCCTGGGTGATGGATTAAGTTAGTGCAGATGCAAGAACAATTTAGTATTTAATCCTCTGAATAACTGTTTCTCAACAACACATTTGAGTCTGAATCTGCATTAAAATACAATAAAAGATGGAAAATCATGGAGCACATGATAACGTTAATGTTAATTTTATTATGCATTTGGTTATTGTTCGTGCTGGATTTCAATCTGCATTCAGTGACTATTTTGGCCAAACACAATATGCATGTGGAATAACAATTAGCTGTGCAGAGTTCATGACTAAAAATGTTTACATCACGCAACTGTACAAGCAGTTAAAGTCAACTGTCAGTCTTAGTTTTCACAGCACTTGGTAAAGCATTTCTAAATGTTACATTATCTATAGTATATATTATCTAAATATTGACTGTGATTTTTGTAGGTGTGTTGAAAACTCCACCTCTCTACCTGCAGGTCTGGAGTTGATGCTGAAAACCCATTTTCCTTTACACTCTGCAGAGGCACTGATCACAGTTACCTTCTATCTGAGAGGAAAACCATTTGCACAGAATAATATGGGACATTTTCAGAAAGCGGGTAAGTCGAGTGCTTTTCTGACAGCTTCATAAAAGTCATAAAATACCGACAGTTTCATGGATATTGAACAACTTCAAGTAATTATCTTTTTTCCTCAAATAGCTTTTCTGCAGCTTGTGAACAGAGTGTATGCTCAGTGTAGATTGAATTATGATTTGTTGCCAAAAAAGTAAATTACGAGTTCCCTCTTGTATAAGCGGCAGTTTATTTCTCAGAAGAAAAGGTTTGGTGTTGAATTGGCTGCTTTAAACACAACTACATTCATTTACAGTTTAATTAGGCTGCAATTAGAACCCAGGTGAAAGCTTAGAACTTTAAATTATCTGTGCGTGTGTCATTTTGGAAATTAACTCTTTCTTTATACCCTGTGGAGTGCCAGGATCACTCCGTAATTAGGCATCCAGAAAAGCTCAATCAATCCTAATGGTCTGAGTGATTGGTGAAATTAGCTGCAGTGATGAAGTACAAGTTCTGCAAAACCTCAGAGGATGTCAACATGAGGAGCTAAGATGAACTTCTGGATTCTTTCCTTACACATTTTGAACATCACAAAACACATTTTCAACTCCCGCTCTCGTTCTTCATGTCAAATCCAGGTTCATTCCTTCAGTTGTGTGGGAGGTAAAAGTCATTGTTTCTACACAGCAAACATGAGCTTGAATCAATGTTTGCATTGGTATAAACATGTATCCATGACAACTAATTCACAGCCTTAGTCACGTCCCAGCTGTAAAAACCTTAAGAACAGTAGATGTTCGGCTCATTATGTTGATGTGTCATAGGTTAATGCACTACTGTCAGTGCAAGCACTCCAGCCACACAGTCACGTCTAAGAGAATATGTGCCCCAACACACCACCCCCACGTTCTGATCCCCATGCTTTGTGTATGTTCGGTACCCTAATGAGAACCCACAGCAGTCTGCACATAATCTATGAAAGGCTGCACAAGAAGTGAAAAAGGTCCAACACAATTAACTAACCCTAACCCAGAGCCACAGTGACATGTGTTGAATTCCTTGATGTCTCCTACCAATAATCCAAAAGGCAAAACTGTTTCATTTACATGACAAAGTAAATTTACACTGTCCTCCAAAAGTATTAGAAAAGCAAGGCCAATTAAGTTAATTACATTTTTTTTTTTGGCCGTACACTGAAAGTATTTGGGTTTAAAATCAAAAGTTCAAATCTGAAAATGTGAAAGATGCATCCACTACTCCCTACATTAAAATAAACAGCACACGCTTTAGTTTCAGATCACCCAAATGTGAGCAATAGTATTATGACAGGTATTACTTAAATGTATCTTTCTCTACTTGAATTCTTTACAAAATATTCAATTCATTGTCCCACTAATATTCAGTGAACTTAGTTAGTGTCCTCTAAATTAAAGACTTAAATTAAGTGTGGCACGTAATGACGAACTACACTGTAAATGTGATTTATCAACAGCGTGTAGTCAAACAACGTGGTTGGTTTTCACTTTATTTTTTCATCTGCTATGAGACCGTGACCCAGGTCGTACTATTTTAATATAACACCTTTAAACACACCGAACTCTGAGGGGAAGCAGCCTGAGGCCTGGAAAAACCTGTTCAAAGAGTGAAAACATCCTCAGTGAATGTGTGTTCAGGGTGAAGATCTGAAACAACTTTGATCAAGCTACCGTTCCTACATCTGATGTATGACTCCAGTGCATTTGGAAGAGTAAGAATCAAAACTTTCTCTACGCTGACAAAATCTGTGCTCGCAAATCTCCTTTTAAATCACGATTCACTTGAAAGTTTTGTTGTGAATAAACTTAGATGAGAGAGCGGATTTATGCAACACATTTACAGCTGAATTCAAAGAGCCAGTGTTGGTCCGTACTGTGTGTTTGGGTAAAAGCTCACTTCCTATCTTAGAGTGTGTCCAAACCTCCTACCTCTACAGATGCCTCTCACCGCACTCGGCCCAGTTTCTATCCCAACAACAGAACCCTCGGAGCATGAAAAAGTAGCACCAATTGGCTTTACTCAATTATTTTATTAGTTTAGTGCGATAGGGAAAAAGGAAACTGTCTCCAGGCTGCACTGGAACCGATTGGCTAAAACATAAGCACCTTTTTGTTATTGGGAGGGGGCTGAAAGCTCACATTAAACTCAGCTTTACCTCACTCGCCCTGTGCACACACACACACACACACACGTCTGGCTTGCAGCCATCAGCAGGGCAGCGAGCTGTAGGATATTTGTACACTGGCAGGGTCGATCTCTGCATACTGCACCACGCAAGCAGCACACAGATATACACTGACACACACACCCCCCTGAAGCAGTCGAGATAACGGCTAAAACGACTGCAGTGAGAAGGTAATCAGGTGTGTTCAGCCACGCAGGGTGTGAGAGAACTTCAGTGAAAAAGTTTGAAGTTTGATTTTCAGTTTAAGCAGTCATCTCTGTCGGGAGCTGCAGGTGTGGAATATAACCCTTCTTTCAAACCTCTAAGACTAAGATGTTTAGCGGGGCCACTTTGCAATGTATAAAAAGCTGGTGAGTCATTAAATTCATTTTTCCAGTGTGCTGGTGCCCAAATGCCAAAATGAGGATGCTACAATGCCAGCACAGCCGTATCTTCTTCTGCAGTGAAGATACTAAGAAAACAGGGAAATTCAAAGTCATAGAGTCAGTTCTGATTTCACCTCCTCGTATCTAAGACTGGATATAAAATGACACTTTTCTCCTCACAGCGACAGGCAGTTTACTTCCTCACTTACCGTCTCTCCCACACTAACATGCAGACGAGCAGTGTTTACCGGAATATGTTAAACAGTCTATTTTCTACTCCCTGAAACTGAAGCTTGATCCTTGAAAGTGTCAAACCTGCTGCTGTTTCTGTATTGAAGTTGCTCTCTGAAGTTGACTGTGCCTCTGAACCAGAATACAGCAAATTTAGAGCTTTGTCATTTGCAGTATGTCGAAGAAAACACAGTCATGCACACACTCAAAAAGCACAGCACATTAAGTGCACAAACTAAACTAAACAGCTACTACACAAACTACTGTAAAGCTGCACATTAGAAATTAAACAACAATCTGAGGACATCACCTTGGGCTTAGGGAAACTATGATGATCTTCTAAAAGGTTTATCCAAAAAATAACTTGTATTTCGTAATGAAAATAATTGTATTCATTTTAAAAACCTAAACCAGAGCACTCAACCAAACCTGTGTCTGTGAGCTGGGCTTTTCAATCTGAACCTTCATTGGCCACAGATGACGCCGTGTCTCAGGATCAAGCATGAGTCGTGTATTAAGGACAAGGTGTTATTTGAACATCTTATTTATTCTACAAGACGTAACCCCATCACACAGTAGTCTCTGGGACGTCACACCAAAAAAAAACACACAACTAAAACACTCTCAAGGCTGTCGCTCTTCAAAAAGAAATAAAAGATGCAGAGTAAAAACCGCTGCCAACAACTTCAAGGTCTGTGGAGCAATTCTTCCATTAAGCAAGAACTGTTTAATCGTCTCTGTGCTGCCGTGATTTCATTGAGGCCCCAGGTACCTGAACAGTGTTATCACAACCTCTCCTCTTGCACAGAGACACCTACCGAATCCCTGAGGGGAATGACCGACGGGCCAAGCGAGGCAGAGAAAGCAAGAAAGGAGCCGAGAGAGCGAGCATGGAGAGATGCCAACACAGAACGAGAGGCTTATTTTGTTCTCTTTCTGTCCCTTCCATTAGAGCGAATGCAGCGTGAAAGAGAGAATGAGAGAGACCCACGGCTAAAAGGTGAGAGGGAAGCAAAATGTGTCTCACACACACACACACCGACTCTCAGACTCTTCTATTTTCCCAGCTCTCTATTTTCTTCAGAGTTAATATTACCTTTTATTGCTGAGCCAAAACTCAATTATAATCTCCAAAAAGCATGGCAGACTGGGGCAGCCAGCAGAGTTTTTAAAGCTGACCAAGCCGGCCAAAGTAGAAAGAACAGAACCCAATAAATCCACATACACAGTGTGTACGCACTGTGTGGTGCAATTCAAGAAATTCTGAAGCCACAAAAATCATGTGGTTTCATTGCTACTGTACAGAAAACTGGTCATTGACCATTTTATGAAAAATTAATGCAGAAACCATAAAAGTTCTGTACGAAACCGTTTCTTTTCACAATATTGGGAATAGTGATAACACTGTGGTACAGGTTGGTGTTGAATTCAGTGCCTTCCCCAACACTTAGACCTAGACAGTTTAACAAATGGTGAATATTTAATATTAGCCTTTACTGCAGAACTGTTGAACAATGAAGTGACAAACTGTTGACTTGAGATTTACTGTGTTGATAAGAATGTTGATGATCTATTGAGTCTAATCCAAACTGCTTCCACACTTTACTTTTCAGATGGTTCTAGTTTCTCTAATTTACATTAGGAAGAAGATCAACAATCATCTCGCTAATTGACATGACAACAGCAGTAGAAGCTGTGACCAGTCACGCACTGAGCTTAAAATGCAGAAAGAATATTATAGTAAATCTAGTTCTTCAATTCCGTAAGGTCTTGACGATACTACGTATGTAAAGTGCCTTGGGGTCATTTTTGGTGTGGTTAGGCACTATGCATTGAATTAATTACAGGTCTGAATAAAACAACATTGTGTCTTATGTGAACGCTGCTTCAGTCTTCAGCCCTGCCCTGCCCCGAAGCTCTGCCCATCTCAGGACTCCCCTCACTGGGCAGCGCTCGGTCCAAGGCCTGCACCGACCGGCTGGACAAACATGATAAGACTGTGCTGCTGGTAAAAAGAATACACAGCTAACACACACACACACACACACCCGGGAGGGACAGACCAGCTATTACACCAGGAGACTTCCATCTCTGACTCTCGCCTCCTCTTCACAAGCTCATTTTTCACCCACTAGCTCAGCTCATCCTCAGGCTACTGTTTGTTTCTGTGAGTGTGTGTGTGCGTGGTCTTTGTCTGCACCTTGACTAATGATGTAAATACAATTATTCTGCCATATTTATTTATACATGCTGTCAAACCTTTAACATGCCAAAGCTGACACTCAGCAAATTTCTCAGACTACAGGTCACATTAAACGCTTTAGGCCTAAAATAAGCTCAGTGGTTTCACTGTCCTGTGATGGTCTAATGGCTGTGTCAGCTGCTCGCCTCTCCAAAACTTTTATTTACTTTCTGTAGTATTTAACATATTCAATTCCAAAGCACTGACAGCAGTTTCAGCCTGTAAATACTAGGCCCAACAAGGTTCAAATCTTACATACTCCAAAATAAACTAGCAGATTTTTGAAAAGTTAGAATCAAAGACTGTGCTTATCTTCGGGTGATTCAATGTCTTGTTAGGGTTTTTGAAATCAGATACTAAAGAGATGATTCTTGAAGAAAACTGTCAGATGTAAACTAATTTTAGAAGGACCGAGTTTGTGTCTGGCATCTTGGACAGAAACAGAAGGTCAGTTACTCACATGTTGTTTGGAAGTGAGAAAGTCTTGACTGACAACTGATGAATGACAAAGAAGAAGCTGGACACGGAGGAAAAGCATCACAACAGTCTTACTACAAACAGAAGCTGAAAAGAGAGAGGCAACAGGCATGAAATCTGCCAATAAATCAAGCATTTCATTCAAACCCAACCTGAATCCCAAGGAGCCCAGCCATGTTGATTGCAGAAGAAAATGGCGGGCTTAAGTGTCCCACTTGAAATGCCATTTGGGTCACTTAGGGTAATAGCTAATAGCTGCTCTTTTATTATCGACTGCTTTAATAAAAGGAAGCATGGCGAGGGACGGCTTCAGTATAATGATGCTGTGGTTAAGTGCCGTGTAGATGGCACTTTGAATGCTGCATCAGGAAGGCAGTCATGAATATTAATGATGGCGGCGGAGGGGTGGAGCAGACGTCTACGATGGGAAGATGTCTGTCCGTCCCAATCAGCGTCTCCGTTATCAAACTAAGGCCAGTCGGAGAAAAACTCTTGTGCTGGCATCTATTGGCTAAACAGAATTAATTGATTTCCAGGAAGAAGTGCAGTTTTTTTAACATCACTGTCCGCTGCAGTCAGATTTTATACCGTATGCTGGAGACAAAAACTCCCTTTGGCAGTACTCAACTACAAGTCTTAAACTTTAAGGAAACTTTCTCAGATAAAAAAAACACAGCATCTAGTGGTCTGTGTGATATGAGCACCAGGATCTAGACACAGGAGCTCTGTCCATGTATTTCCTCAGGATTTGCGAGACTCAAAGACGAGAGGTAAAAATGGACAAACAGACATGAATAAATATGTGCTCTCACTTTCTAACAGTTCAGCTCTAATGAAAGATTTATGAGGTCCTGTTAATGAGGTTGACACGGATTCCTCTCTTCTGAGCTGCTGCTGGATCTACATCAGCCATCAGCAGCACCGGCCTGCTCTGATGTGCGAGGCGAATCAGAGACAGACCCGACCCGGTCACACTAAACCTCACTGCACACACACGGCACCAAGTGTGGGCCACACATTAGTTCAGAGGGAGATCAGTGCCAGCAGAAATTTAATTTGAATTGCATAAATTTGAATTTGTCACGCTCTTTCCTGAAACGGTAAAAAAAAAAAAAAACTCCTTTGTGAAATGAATGGATTTGGAAACGCAGTTTGTAAAGCAGAGACTGACTCGGGCTTATTACTGAACAGATCACATCAAAGGTTAAATTCATTCAGGGATCAAGGGCTTTTCTTCCCTGAGCTCTGACTGGAGGCACACATCACATTGAGAACCTAAAGTTATTCAAGTGGTCGAAAATGAAATGAGGGCGATTTGCTTCACGTGATGAAAATCTTACAGGCGAGCCCAGAGGTGCACAAACCACACATCCAGTCAACACTTGAACAGCACACGTTGAGGTAGTTTTCACTACATTTCATTGGCTGTGGAACAACAAACGGACCTCTGTGACCCACGAACATTAGTCTGACTGGACTGTTGTTGACGGAGATGCAGTGACGTGAGTCGAAGGTGGAGTACTTTACGATACACTTGGTATTTTCACGTTCCCTGTTCTGGGTGTGATGACCTAGCTCTACATACACCCTATGAGGCCTGGGAATGTTTGGGAAGTCCCAGGAGGACTACCTTTCTAAACCTGCTGCAACCACGACATGACTTTAGTTTTGTGGCAGAATATGGGTTTATAGATGGATCTGTGGATGCAGCTTCAAATGTTATTATAATCCCAAGATTATGAAACATAAGAGAAATTACAATGTGACCTTCCTACTACACCTCCATTAATCCTTGTCCACTCTCTTTCCCCCTTCCTCCTTGACAAGAATCCTAGAGCTTTTATCACTGAATTAGACGTTTTCACAGGAACACAAACCCACTACTGGGTATTATTACAGTTATCAGCAGACCCCAGAGTCTCTGCATGTAGAGCAGTTGAATTAAATATGTAAAATAATTCAGATGTCCCATAAAGGATGCATTCATTAATCTGTGTGGAGACTGAGCAACGAATACAAGCTTGTGTTTTCTGAACAATGGAGAGATGAGCAGTTACTGCCCTCATTACGCTGTAATCTCGATGTTCGAGTCTTTGAACAGAGGCCAACATGGTGTCTTCATGATGCTGAGACAGTTTGGGTCTTAATCAAGTTCCCTTCTGTTTGTTTTGTATCTTGATCACATTAAGAGCTACGTGAGGCACAAGGTTTAGTATGATGCTTTTTCATCAGACTATTCATATGTATTCTCTGCATTTGTAAAGATGTTTCTTCCGATCATCATCATTTCTGTCAACTACTGCTGCAGATTGTTTTAAAGGTATTTAATGAAAAAATAAATTTAAAATTAAAGTTCATATTAAGTTTCTCAGAATGTGAGTGCGTGTATTCTCTTTACAAGAAGTATTTTATGCGTTCAGTCAGCGTCTTGAAGACACAGCTGTAACACCTTTCAGTTTCTAAACTCATGCAGCATCATGGTTTGATGGTCATGAATGTATTAATGCTCATAAACATTGAGTGTAGCCTCCTGCCCGTCCGGCGGCTCATTTGCATTTCAATCTCTTCTTCTGTGATCCTCTTGTTTACTTGTCCCTCTCGTCTCCATCTACCCTGCTCCTCATCCTCCTCCCGCTCCGCTCATTTGTCTGATGATGAGGGTGATGCCGCTTTGATATCAGACTGGACTCAAGACCCCCCAGCCTCAGCTGATAGAGGCGGAGGAAGGAGAGGGGAGGGATGGAGGAGGTGGGGATCACACAAATGACAGAAGAAAAAAAAATGCTTTAAATCAACAGTTTTAACTTGAATTTGTGTGATTACACTTAGTTGTGTGAGGTTTCATAGATAAAGCCATTCAATCTGAATCTCTGGTTTAATTAGAAGGATGAAATTACTAATCACACACAGGATTTAGACACATGTCGTGCAGGGGATATTGTCCGAGAGTAATATGTATCTTCATGTGCCATTTGAAGTGGTGGATGTGTTCTTGATGATTTGCTTTGAGACGCTTTGCACAGTTTAATCCACACTTGACATTTAAAAGAAGCAAGAAAAGCAAAACTAGTCAGTTTTAAAGTTTGTAACCTCGGCATTAGTGGAGGTAACTGTAACATGTAATTTTACTTGGTATGTACTGGAGGAGAGTAGAGTAACAACAACTGGCAACAGGCTCCAAGTTTTCCATCTGACTCAGGTACACAGGGCGAGTCCAAAGCTCAGGAAGTCTGTAAGAGCCACTGATCCACATCAGCAGTGAGTGTGTGGGGCCACAGCTGCAGCTATAGTGTTCAGGAATTAAAAATTTAGAAAACAAAAGACGCAAATCCTCTCACATGCAAGTCTGGACCATTTCTGGTTGCAAAATGACAAATGATCGTTGTAGACTAAACTCAACATCGAGGTGTTTAAGAAATAAATGAAGAACTACAAGATGAAAACATGTACTAGTAAATTCAAGGGATGAATAAAAGTAGAAATGTCTACAGACTGTGCGAGTGTGCTCATTTCCCATTAAGGTGATCTGTGAGGTCACTTCCTCTCAGAGCTTTCACAGCAGTGACAGTAAATAAAAATACACACTAACACTGATGGATGAGAGCAGTAATGGAGGCAGATGTTTGATGACAAATGCTGGCTGACAGAGAGTGATGAGAAAAAAAGAAATGTGAAAACCAAGGAACAATAGCATCTCACACACACACACACACACACACACACACACACACACACACACACTGCTGTGGTTGCATGTTCTGGAAGCTCCACCATCAGCAGTCTGTCAGCATTCGCCTGTAAACTGTAACTGAGCTGACACCAGAGCAGACCTCATCTTCTGATGAGCTGGACGACACACCTACTCTTTCGTGTGTCCCGTTTCAAGGGCTGAAGTCCCACAGCTGGTGATTTAGCCTTTTTGGATTTATGCCAGGCCTGCTTTCACACTTGCGCCCTGTTCCTCTGCACTATGTGCATTATGTTTTTGTCCTTCAAGTACAGACATTTAACAAACTTAAACACTAAAACACTACTGAAAAAGATCATATGTAGTAAATAAAAAATAAAGGTAAAGGTGGGTAGACACATGACCTCGATTGAAGGAAGCAGATCTGGATGTTCAGGTAATGTATCACTGGACTAATTGTAAGCATGACTAGCAGATGCAAATAAGGTAGTAAGATGCAAAACAACCTATATAAGGCTATAGCCTGTTTGTGGAGTGAGATGCAACCATCACTACCATTCTTACACAACCTGAAAGCTCCAGTACGTAAATGTATGTTTTCTGAAGAAGTATTCTCCAAAATGTGGAGAGGAGCCGTTAGGTCCACGTGACCCTGACTCAAACAAGTGTCAGAGCGAGTATTGCTCTTCTAACCAATCAGACGTTCACCGTCTCTTATCTCTCATCTTTATTGTAATAATATATAAGAGTAAAAACTGAGGGCCTGAGCAGAGCGAAGAAGTGAGATGTAGCTGAAATGTTTGAATATGAGATAATCCAGTAGATGAGGGAGATGTCACCAATGACCAGTTCAGCTTGTCAAAGTTTACACTTCAAAGTTGAGTTCACACAGATTTAAATGAGCTAGTTCATGTTCATTTCTTTAACATCTTCTTTTCTGTGAGATACTTCAGAACATTTTGCTCTTGAGACTGAACTGATCTACAATCTGTAAAGTCCATGAACGCAGTACCCCCACCCCCACAGACATCAACTGAACAAAGGCTTGACACACGTTCATGTTATTTGCAAAATGATTTGCTCAGTTCATTGTTCAGTGAAAAATGAATTCATTCAATGAACTGTGGTCTTTAAGTGCAGTCATGCACAACACTGAACCAATTCATGGTCACTGCAGAAACAAACAACAAAGACCTAGAAATCAAGAGTTCAGGGCAGTTTAGGGCCTGAGCTGACACACAAACATGCACACGGTCAGGGTTTCCACCTCTTCTGCAGCTAACATCTGTACACTCGGCATAGTGGAGCTGGCCGGACGAAACATGAAGCTGAGAAACATCTACCAGTCATTTTAGAGAAGTCAAGCTATGAAATAAGACCACACTCAAAAACAAACGCACAAACTGTCAAACTAATCCAGTTCTGCATGAAATGAATGTGAATTATTTGTAGAGCATTCCCTTCACCAGCTGTGGGACTTCATAGTTCTGCTTATTGAGATTAACTAGTGGTAAGAGAATTAGGTTTTGGTTGGGGTTAGAGTAAAGCAGTACGTAATAAATTAAAAAATTGAAACAGTAGATTGTCATTGAAACACTAGTGGGCTATGGAATAAATTAAGTCAATGAGTGTCCTCACACTGACTGTGTGTGCAAACCTAATTTACTTACTCCTGTGTCCCCCGCCCACTCACACTTTCATTATTCACCCTCTCTCTGCTGTTGTCATTCATGTTACACTGGACTGACTGACGTTCGATAATAAATGCCACAAAGGACAAACCACCACATGCAGAATATGTGCGCACACACACACACACAACACACACACACACAGTAACACACTGTTGAACGCAATCTGCAAGCATCAATTTAATCATGATCCTGGGCTCCGTCTAATCCACATCAAAGATAAAATTCTATTTAATCCCCTCGCCACCAAGTGAACGCCAACACACACTCGTGCACAAAAGAAGCTCAGTGTGTGTAAGTTTGAGATTTATGGTTCCCCGGCCATCTGCACTGAACTTTGATAACCTGATCACAGCAGCTGATAACAGTCACACTCGGGCTGAATACTCAACCTCTGGCCCCTGGTTTTGTATGTGTGTTTGTATTGCTATCATTGTGAGGACCAACATGAATTTTTAACCACTGGACTGAGGACCTTTTTACAAAGTGAGGACATTTTAGCCGGTCCTCACAACGAGGAGGGCGTTTAAAGAACAATTTGGGGGTTAGGATTAGGTTCTGGTTCAAGTTTAGGGTGAGGTAATTGTGCTGGTTAGGGTTAGGGTAAGGCAGTACACAGTAGATTAGCATGGCGTACATAACCGTAGGGGATAGGGAATTAACAAACAAAAAAGAGTACATGTATGAATGTGGTCAGAGGTGGAGAAAATGCTGGCAACACTGTAGTGATTGATTGAAGTGTTGTTCGCCTTTCATACTGGCAAATCATTTGTTTCAGTTTAGCTGATGCTTTACTGAGTTTAAATTATTGTGATGCGTGTTTAACACGACTTGTTACAACGCAGCTGAAATGGAAAAGGTTCTGTCCCGTCTCTGCTCAAATGAAACAGCTGTAAAAACATGAGGTTTATCTTTGGCTGCTATTGTTGCATAGGTTGCATGACTAACAGTGGTTTAGACTTATAGCGACTTACATCCATATTAATCAAAGATTTAAGAGGATATTTTTGTTTTTCTTTTGCGCTGTCGTTCTGATTTCTAATCACTCTGCTGTGATAATCCACTAGTCATTTCCTGAAAATGTATTTCACATTTAGATCTTCAATAAAGTCAGTGTAAGCTCAGCTCCCTAAGGAGCATTGTCTATAATGTGTCTGTAGCACCAGCTGTCTGCTCTTCACTCCACAAAATACTATGACATCATATTTTATAGGTTGACTGAACGCTGATCAACATGGAGATAAACCACTCTGCCTCTTGATTTGGTTTAATTTACTCGGTGGGGGAATATGAACTGTGTGTGGTCTGATGTAAACAGACTCTTACTGGATTCTTGCTCTGGAAAGGTAACAAGTTACATCAACTTAATTTATTTGAATTTATCTTCAGATCAATACGATCCAGAGGTGTGATGACGTGCTGGTGAACAAATGCAGCGCTCGCATTTATTTAAGTGAGGCCAGTCTAGAATTGAAATGCGTCATCATCCAGGAGAGACCACAGCATATGTGCAAGTGCCCGGTGTCCTGATAGATCTGAAGATTTGCAATCATCCAGGCCATGTTTGTCCCAAAGCTGCTGTTCACTGGCAACTGGCTTGAAGTCTGCTACTCGAAAGCCAGCCGGTCAGAACTGATGAAGCCTTTCAGACGAGGGGTGAAATGTCAAGAACTTCAAGCAGGTCCAGTTTCCTCTGAACAGCAGTTCCGGGTTAGTCCTGCTAGAATGTTCTGCTCCCATAAATGTGGTTCATTAAACGTTGTCTGTCAATTTTTAGAATTTTATTTTACTATAGAAATGTATATTTGAATGATCCTTTGTATTTACATCACTGCTCAGCAAACGCGTACATCCACGCGTGATCTTTTGACTTAAACATCTTATTTTTCCCGTATGTGCTGTTGTATTATGGAAAGTATGAGCAAAAAGACTCACCTGAGCTGTGTTTGGTGAAGTGATACATGTATTTCTGGCTATGACGTGTGACGGGACTGCAGATATCCTGCTCTAATACCTGCTGTATTCTGTCTTTGCACAGCACATAGGCCATGTCTTGTGTGATCTGGAGACAGCAGCTGACTGATTAAATCAGATCACACAGAGTCAGCCCTGAAAATATTAACGAGTTTCCAAAGACTAGGGAGAAATTTACTTTTATCTGGTTTAATTCATTAAAGGTAAAACCCAGTTTAAATAACCTGTACTGTTTGATTATCAGAAGACAGTGGGTCAGTGTACAACCTGTTTCCTTTGTCGCCCGCAAACATGTAAAAATGTTTTATGAGTCCTGGCAGCAGCACGGCCTCTGTTGAACCTGTAACCACAGAATGAAACTACAGCTGCCCGTCTACAACCTTTACTACCTCTGAAACTGGGACGTACAATTCATGCAGTATTCCCATCATGGTTGTTACCGTGATGACTACAATACCACTCTTGTTACCACTCTAAAAATAGATTTGAAGTCTCTAGTCTTTGCTAAATAATTTAATCAGCTGTCACCCGTCATGAGTGTTTGAGAACTTTCTCTCTCACCCCTCCACTGCCCTCCCCTCCCCTTGTGTGTTCTGGAGCTGCTATATATAAAACACACTGATCATGTTTGAATGATCTGTGCTTTCATGTCGGCAGGAGCGTGGAGACAAGCTGACCGCGAGGCATTGTGACGTCTTCTTTCATCCTGAGATCAAAATCACTACACTTAGTTTCTCTGTGTGCTCCTTTGTGCTTTACACATAAAAAAAGTGATGAAAGAAACTCAAAACGACCCACATTTTCCTTCTGTGCTTTTTTTGGCTTTCTCAAAAGAGCGTTAAAATACCGTCTCCATCTTCTTCCGGACAACAACGGGAAAGTTAAAGCAGGTTATTTTTGTCTCTTGTGGAGATCTTTCGGATACCTCTTGCCCTCCGCAGTTACATAACCGCTGCCTTTTTCATGCTACTGTTAAAATAAAGAGCAGACGAAGAACAAACAGAACCAGCTTTCTTTCTAGGTCATTTAAATGCATAAGCAGTGCTGTGTTGCAGACAGCTGGACAGAGACGTGTGACGAAGCTCTGTGCTCTGCAGCAACTGTCAGCGTGAGCAGTGGAGGTGTTAAAGGCCAGCACCTCACCTCTGCTTCATTATTTATCTGGCCTTTTATCCTTTGTTGGGTTATTTATGAGCTTCAAACAGGTGGTTGGCTGCCAGGGAGGACGAGAGGAGAGGGAGCCTCACAAAGACAGAGGGGAGGTCAGAGGTGGTGGAGAGAGGAAGTGGAGGAAGTTGAAGAGGAGGATGGAGAAAAAAGAAGAAAAGGTCAGGCAGTAGAGAAGAGAGGCATCAAAGTGATGGTTTCAATGATGAGTGAGAAGTGTCACATAAATATCTGGGTTTGTTTAATGGAGTTCATAGAACATTTGACTAATTTGGATGAACTTTTCTTTTCAAAGTTTCTCCATTTCTTTACCTGTTAAAGTTTTAAAGACTGCAAGACAAAGGTCTGACGACTGGGGGTGTTGTATGCTGCAGAGCCTCTTATTATTATTATCTTATTTCTCATTTGTTATACTAAGCTGCATCAGTAAAAGTTGTCTGGGAAGATTCTCAGTCATCCAGGACATGGTTATTCAAACAATTACTTTTTAGTAGGAAATTTACTTGTTTTAAGTTCTTAAAGATAATTTTTGTAATGAATAAAAGTTGTTTTACTAAATTAAATGATCTAACAATCTGACACATGCATATATATGTAGAGTTTGTTTCTCTTTAATTTTCATTTTCTCACAATTTCATATTAGTATGCAATATATTATTAACGTTTTATTACTTTTTGAGATGTCCCTTACAGTCGGAGCTTAGGCGTCTACAACATCTAACGTCTAATGTAACATCTAACCAAGCAAAGCACTGAAATGAAATGCTATTTTGAAAGTTTATTATAGCTTCTGGTCATTAAATGTGATATTTTTTCAGAGGTAGAGTTTCACAGACGATGGTAGATCAGCTCTTTTCCAGCAACAAGCAGCATTGAGAGACAATGAGGTCTATTTCAGTAAATGAGAAGCTGAAATGAGCAGAGGTGCTTTGAAAAGCAGAGCACAGAATGCATTACTGGAGCAAAATGAACAGAGAAGGAGCCATCTGTCCCTTCAGCTGTCCTCTGTACGGTCGCATCCGACTGTTCCTTCCTTTAATTGTTTATAAGTGGCGTCATTTTATTTTTAGTTTGGAACAGCATCTCAATTTGTCAGATCCTTAAATCTCTAGTTCAATACTATCAGTATAAAATAAGCACTGTAGCTTTTATATCTCTGCAAATGTCACTCAGCTTTGTGTTAGCACATCAGTAATGTCAGTGTTTCTAAAGGCTGAGAACTGTTTGTAAGGCGGATATGATGAATTCAAGTTTGGTCTTTTGCTATAAACCATTATTACAGTTTATTATTATATTTATAAGTTTTGATTTTAACTTCTGTGTAAAACTATTGAAATAAAAATGTGTCTTTATTTATTTCATCTCTGTCCTGTCTCCAAATCACTTTTAAATTTCTAACCAAGAACATTTCCTGCACATCTGAAATAAAATGTCCCATCAACATTTAGAATTTATTAACACTTCTGCAACAATGTTCAAATATATAATATATATAATATATACTGTATATATTTTTGTTTTATTAAATGCAGTATGAGCTGGAGGAGCAGCTTTTCCTTATTAGTTAATAATATCCACAAGGTCCGAAAAAGGAGTGAACAACCTCCTGCAGCTAAATCCAGCATCCAGCAATAACTGACGGCAACTCTGTTAAAGTTAACTTTTTATCAAATTAAAGTGGTACTGCAAAACTGAGGGAACGTAATTACATTTATCTCACAGGATCAATTTGGTCATTTTCTAAATGACACAGACTCAACTACTCACATGTTATGCTCATCATTCTGCAACCTGGATTATCTTTTTCGTACGATAATCCAGGTTATCTGCGATTGTAAGACACCACTCGACTGGGTAACAGTCTGGTTCTTCATTTTGAAACGCTTGGAGAAATAGTTGGAGACATGGTACAATTGCGGTTGACTTACTTCAGTCCACTGTAAGGAGATGGGGAGGTTCAAAACATTACTTTAAACAACAATGCAGACACCTAGTGGAGCTGTGCGTCTGGCTGATGGTGCAGTTTAACCCACATAGAACTCTGTTAACACATGTTTCACTCATTCAATAAAATGTGTTTGCTGCTGCAGTTCAGCACTATATCAATGTACATGGTAGGAGACACGTTTGTCTGAGACGTGACTTAACATTGTAGTTAACTCAGTGTTTGGACATTCTGAATCCTGTTTTAGGTCATATTTGACTAATGTAGACTAATATTTTCTAGGTTTGCATCAGGGAATGGATCTTCACACTGCCTGCGCAGCCATCACTGGCCACAGCGCCTGTCTATCAATGAACAGGAGGACTCGCTTCCTTCTGAGTATCTACATCCATATTTACTAAATAAAAACTACTTGCTGCTTCTAGCACCATCTCTTTTCTTTAACTCCCTCATTCTCTCTCTCTGAGCTCATTACAAATCAGTCCAGATGTTCTATTAGGATACAGAAAATGCAGAGAAACACATTTTTGCATAAATTATGAAGATTGATCTCTTTGATTACTAGCAGTGATTGCTGTATCTGGCTGTACAATGATTATCACTCTACTGTAGCTCCAACTTTACTCCATCTCTCATTTACTGTGTCTATTTTGCATATCACTCTCTTGGTTCAGATTTTACCCGCCTCTGCCTTACCCACCTCCCTCTCCACCACACACACAGCAGGTGGTGGAGCTTCATTACAGTATAATGAGAAAATCACTTCCCCATTTAATCATCATAGGTAGATTGAGGACACAAATAACTGAAGGGATGAATTTTATGCAGCAGGAATGAGATGAGAGGTGGTGTGCTGGGAGTCTGTGTACATTAGGACCTCTCTAACGTGAAGATAACTCTGCTGCAGCACAAGCGTTTGTGATCACTGCTCAGTGTTTGTAGATGTATGTATTCTATGGTTTCCTGACTGGAGGAAGAGAGACCGGATGAAAGATGATGGGGGCAGCTCAGCATGAAGAGATCACGTGGAAGCAGGTCACACTGATTCCGATCATCTCTTCATCGAGTGATTTGTGTCTTAATAAAAGAGCGGCCCGGCGATGAAGCCTGGAAGTCACTGACAATGTAAAGTCTCGGCCCTCGCTGCCCATTCATTCCTCAGCGTTATCAATGAGCAGGCAGCTGATGGACAGAGCACATTGACAATGATACTTAAACACCTTCATGGACCCATTTAAGCTGGTTTGGTTTTGTCAGAGGGCAGATATTGTTTCCTTGCTTTAAGAATTCTGAAATTAGTCTTTTGTTGGATGGTGAGGAGGATGTGAGGAGCAGGAGAGTGAATGAAGGGAAAGACTTCAGTTGTACCTCTTAAGTCGTTCAGGAAAGGTACTAAACGTAACATTATTCCACTGCACACAGCTTCTATTGTGTCTCATTACTCTACAGCTGCACTATTCCATCTAATGGAAATACTCTGTATACCTTTATACACAAGACATCCAAACTCCAAAACTCAGCACAGCAATATAAAGAGTGCTTAGAACTACAGTAATATTTAAAATAAAGCTTTACAGAATAAAGTTTGCTCAACTTGAGACTGTGCAGTTTTAAAAGATTAATGGATGTTTATTAGGAAGTTATTAACAGAATTGAGGATAAGTTTCAAACATATTCCTCGTCAGTATAGTGTATTTAACAACCTAACGGACGAATGAGAAACTCAACACTGTGGACCAGCCTGAAGCGTCTCTATTGAGTGGTCTAATTTATGAAAAGTCTCTGTAGCCTGAAGCACTTAAACAACAAAGTGTGGAAAATAAAGCAAGGAAAACACGACCATTTGCTGACTAAGATTAAATGAGGCTGCCAACGCTCGAAAACAGCTGAAAAGTGACAATGAAGCAATAAGAAATCACCCGAGGGACAAGTTACCTCCTGTGAAACACAATTAAACCATGATTTGTTGCATAAGGTCTATAATTTGTCCAGTACACCTGTTGCTCTTTTGCTTCTTTACAGTAGCTTTGATAAGGAAACTGTAACCCTGCTGTCCACCGATGTGTGTGTGTGTGTGTATGTTGGTTATCCAGTCCATCCTCTGCTCAGCTGGAGAGGAGTCAAATTTAAATATGTAACAGTTGCTCTATAATACATGTTCCTGCAACGGCAAACAACTTGTGATATCACTACTACCAAGCTCCACTCACTCCACTCTTTCCCTTTTCCTCAGTGTTGGCCTACATCATTCCCTCGCAGCCAGTTCTGTCCCTGAAATGGCCCAAAATAACTCAACAGTTTAAACTATACACACACTTTTGTATGAGAGTCAGTATGAGGACACGCATTGACATGATTCATTCCCTGTTCTCCTTCTGTAGCGTAGGCCATGCTAATCTACTGTTTAAATGTTTAATTTAATCATGTGTGCTGCCTTATCCTAACCCTAACCATCACAGCTAACTGCCTCACCCTAAACTTTATCCTAACCTAGAGCCAATTCTAACCCTAAAACCCAGTCCTAAGCCCAAAATTGCTCCATACATCCTTTTCAATGTGAGGACCGGCTAAAATGTCTTCACTTCGTAAAAATGTCCTCAGTCCTATGGTTAAATATTCATGCTGGTCTTTACAATAATAGCCATACAAACACATAAACACACATATATACACGTCCTGTATTTTATGAGCCGTCACATACATAATGATGCTGTTTAGAAAGAAAACACTGGTGGAGGCCAGGAGTGTGATGACAGACACTGTCAGACTGAGTGTGTGCATTTCCTCGTTTGCCCCAGTTACAGTCCTGATAGAGGAATAACTGCTTTTGGGCGCCTCCCACAGTAAACAGTTCGGGAAACGTGATCCATCTCGGTGTGAATGCGTATTGGCTATTGGGGTGTGTGCGCTGCTGAGCCTCCTCTGGCAGATGAATGTAGATGTATTCATGAAATGCACCACGGCAGTTTATGGTGATAACGCCCGCTTCGTGCTGGGAGAGGGTTCTCATCATTTAACAGCTACACACACACTCTCACGCTTACACACTCTTTTGTGCATTAAAGGGTCTATTCACCTAAATCTAAATAAACCATTTGCCATCCGATACCTCTGCTAATAGTTCTGGTTTTATGTGCAGAGTTCTTGAGCTCAGTGTAGCTGTGATAACAGGCAGACAGTTGTAGGGAAAAACTATTTACAGTACAATTTACACTGAAAGTAAAGTCTGCTTAAAGAAACAGCATCCTGCCTTCTCAAAAACAAAATAAGATTGAGCCTGCAGATTTATGCTCTACTGTCCCTGTTGCTACCTTAAGGGACAACACAGAGTGCAGGTCATCTGTGTTGTGAGGCATTCAGGGGCAAATAGAGCAAACCTAAACCCCATCAATGTGCTGTAAATGGAACTGATCCCAGTTGTTAAACTAAAGTCAACGTATAAACTGAAACCTGATTAGGTATGAAGACATTCAGCCCCATCAGACATTAATCATCTCACAAATCGTACAGCGTGTCCCTGGTTTTATGTGATGTAACAGATATGAATTTTTAAATATGGAGTAATGCATTACTTTAACAAAACGAATGTCTTTATTTATTTAAGAGCACAGTGAAAACGGCTTCATTCCTGAAAAAGAAGTAAATGCCTCCCACTCATAATTAAAATGTTCAGACTGGAATTGTTATGTTAAACAGAGCTCATTTGCTTCAGTCCTGTGTGTCTCCGTCCTGCTGGGTCCTGTGTGGTGTCACTGCTGTGATGTCCCAGTTTCTCCACACGGATTCAAACTGCCTCGTCTCATTCTATCTCATCTCCGAGAGTCAGTCAGCAAACGGTTTCAGAGAGAGGGGTTTTTATTCTCTCTGTGATCTTTCTGGTTTCACTGCAGCCACCTGCTGCATCAGAGCCAGACCAGACGCCCCCCACTGAATTATTAAAAACTGCGCCTTTAAACGCTACCACTTCGCTCTCTCTGTTCATTGGCTCTCCATCCTTCCTGCCTCCTGCAGGCTGCTTGGTGAAATATTAAACAGCAGGACATTAGCTGTTGTCATTCCAGTGCGCTCTTCCTCCCTGTTGTTTCATTTCTGTTTTTCATTTCTAAACTTTCCTTTTCCATCTCCATCTTTAACGTCCTCTCCTGATCTATTACTTTGATTTTGTTGGGATCTAAAAACCTTACTTGCTTTGTTTTATTGGACAACTGACAAAACATGCAGCAGCAGCTTTACATGCACCTTTAGAGACTAGTGCCAACACAGATACCACTCAAAACCAATGGCTTTAAAACTTCTTCACAAAGTATTTCTGCACATAACAAAGGAGACCTTGTTAATTTTAGCCAGACAGAAGTTCGACAAAGTAAAATATAATTATTTCAACAGGTACATACATAAAATAAAGTTTTGCACTTCAGAGTTTGATACTAGTTTGAATCTACTACTTTTCCAATGAAGCAACTAAAAAAGAAACGTTTTAAAACCAGCACTAAGTGCACAGGTAACCTAGTTAACACTTCAGTCAGCTAATTACATAATTACTGATCAGTTGTAATTTCATTTAAATTGTGAAACGGTTAATTAGCTCAAAGCGTTTCACATTTTATTATAATTACTTGGTAATTTGGCCACAATTGTAATTAAATTACAGCAGGTGAAACTAGTCTTAACATAATTACCTGGGATTGTGTACAATATATACAATTCACCTGATTACTGTGAACTTACTGTGTGTTTACACCCACATGCTATGATGAATTACAATTGCGACCAAATTACAAGGTAACTATATCAATATTTAAAATGATTATTGCTTTGTTCTTGAGCCAGAACATCTGTAAAGACAAAAATCTCAGTCACATTAAGCTTTTACAGTCTGTCCTTGTCCACTTTCACTCCATTTCAGTCTCTCCACTAACTGTGTTGCCAAGCAGTTGCAGTGTCTTGCGTTATAAAAGCAGCAGTAGTTTCCCAGTAAGAGCCACCACAGCATATGACCTCAGACCAAAGGGGAAACAATAGAAGAGGATTTACTATGAATGTTCTGCAAAGAATTTCATGCCTTTGAGGCCCAACAGCAGATTTCTAATGGGCGGCTGCTGTTTCTTCCCACTGACGCTTTTCCAGTTTTTCATTTGGTCGTTGCAAAGTCCAGCGTTTCAGGGTTAAATGGGCAAACAAGTCACATTTACTGTGGAGTTAGTTATTTTCTAGCCATCTGTCTCACAGTCACATCACATGTTGCATTAAGAGACTTGAACTCTTTAGGTTCTAATTGTCTAATTCAGTTTCTCTTTAACCTTTTTTCTCCGCTGAGGACAAACACACATACAAGATAATCATCAGAAGCCATACCATTTCAGGGTTCTGGTGTATTTCCAGCTTTGTGGACATTTACCTGCTCTTTTTGCCATTTAGGTTAGCATGCCTCTGACTTTGCTTTTTACCTTCCTGATTATTCTCATTTTAAAACACGTCCCATTTCCAAGGGGGTTGACCTATTTCAGTTCTCCAAACATCATTTCCATTAGATACTGATCATTTCCTTCATCTAATCACACACGTCTCCTTGTTTTAATTTGTCTTTGGGTCATACAGTTGTGCTCAGGTGGATATTTTTAAGTTTGTCATCCTGCCTGTTTTCTGTCTATTTCTCCCCTCTGTGTCATTCCAGCAGCAGATGAGGACACGAAGAGGGCAGGGACGTGATGTCGAGACTGAAAGACTGTTCGCCAGCTAATAGGAGCTGCAGTAAGAGAAGGTGAAGCAGTGTCAGGGATGGAGCGGAGCTATAATGTCCTGCAAGGTCTCAGCACAGCTGCAATTCTTTACCCTTTTGCAACAATAACATGTTTAAACTTTGCAATCATCACCGCTGCTTTACTTAACTCACAAAATGAGTTAACAGAGATCATAGAGACCTGATATAAAACCAGGGGCCCCAGTTTACATAGAATCCAACCACATTTTCACATTTCACACCATTCTCAGCATTTCAAACTCGTTTTCTCCTATCCAATGTGTTCATGACCTCTTTAAAAACTAAAACATTCCAACTCGTAACTTGCAGTTGGTGACCAAGCTAGAATAGAATAAAACCTATACTAATGTTTATCAGGTAGACACAGACATCACCTTCTAATAGGATTCATAATGTTATCCTTACATGCACAGTGAATAGATTTTCTGTTTAATGTAGTTTTGATACCGTGTAACTAGAGTTGAAAGTCAGGCAGTTGTATAGCATTAGCATTTGGGCATTAGTCAGAAGATGCGACCACTTTAGAAAACTGAGATGGCATTTTTCTGACATTTTCTAGAGCTGGAAATAAAACACTGCTGAATGTGTCAGTCTGTTACTTCTCCCAACAGTATCAATAGATAATTTATTTTTAATATTATAATATTAATAATATTAACTCCTTGTAGCTAAAATGTCCACGTATGTTTATCCTGATAACAGAAATAGGTGAAAATAGAACTATTCTGGAAGAAATGAGATAAAAGTCTTGAATGATTTTTGTCTCTTAACTGAAGAAATTAACCCAATGCTCTGAATCTACTCATTTACATCCCTGTCCAGAACCTATGTTCATGACGACTTGGTGAAAAGATTTTAGATTAGTGTTATAAAGAGTTAATTTCCCTGTAAATAAATTCAGTATAAATATTTAGTTATTACTGACATGAAGGGACACAGGATATTTACAAAGCTAAAATCTTAATATAAACTCCTAGTAAGGAAGAGACAGATAAATAAAGCTTCATGTGTATGATCCTTATCTACATTTAGCTTTGAAGCATGGATTTTGGCACTGTAACAAATATATTACCAGAGCTTTTTAGTTTTAAAATCATCCATTGCTGTCATTCGATCTGATTTAACAGAGGGCTGCAGAGCTGTGAGAGGACTTCAAACGCTTCAGCTGTCTGAGGCGTACCATTCAAACACAGCCAGAGAAAACGTTTTGGACCGTGCCACAAAGGAATCTCTATGATTCCACAGAGCCATTATCATTCAGCACTGCAATGTGAAATGAATCAATGGCACTACAAAGTATGTCAAGTCAAAGTGATATAAAAAGGAAGAAATGGCACAAAGCGGCAGGATTAAACAGCAGGTCATTGCTGGTCAAGATTGAACTGCAGCCCCCGAGAGGTTTGGTCATGGCAGCATCTCTCCCACAATATAAAGATTAGATGCAAAAGGTGAAGGAGACTTTGAAGTCCACTAAACCTCCGGCAGTATGTCATACACTACTGTCACCTAATATGGATCAGGATAGACACAGCCAGAGAGTGAGGTACAGATATGGATCAATGAGCAAAAGGCAGAAACAAAGACTGGAAAACGGGAATGCACTGAGAAAAAGGACAACGATAAATACTACACGCAAAGAGAACATTTAAGTTGATCCATTACATATAAACAGCTGAAATTTGACATCTGAGTGCATCAAACACAAATAATTTTGAGCTGCATCTGCACTGGGAGAAGAAATCTGATTTCAAACCCTTTGTGTTGCGTCGTGGCTCTTTTCATTGCTGCCTGAACAGGACAAATCTCTCTCTCTTGGGTTTATGGCTGCATCCACAAACAACTAAATCAAGTCTGCATCAGCAGGGGAAGAGGGAAAAATCTGATTTTACAGTGTTCATATACAGCAAATGTTCACTGCTGACACAAATCAGCTTTGTCAAATCAGCATGACCCATTTATCTACTGTTTTCATCTTAACGTTGAACTCTGACAGATAATGACAGCTGAGCCTGATTATGACCATTTCTGCCTTCAGAGAAACTGTTAAATCATTTTAACAGCTTATTTGAATATCTGCTATATTTTATCACTAAATGTGTATATGTAGCCTGTAGGTCTTACAGAATAAGTACTAGTAACAGTATTCTAATTCATGATTTATTGTTTGTTCAATAAAAATAAAGTTACTCTTTCTCCATATGAATCAAATTACAGCAATCAAGGTGTAGTAGTACTATAAACCACTGGTTACCACCAACCCACAATCTACATACAGGTGACAACCCATTTCATGCAGATTTGACATTACTGCCACCTGCAGGCAATGCGTGTAATGTTATCAGTCACCAATCAGAAATACATTGGAACGATTACGTGAGCAGTGTAAGTCCATCATATTTCTGTGATATCAACCTGTCCAGTTAAGAAGCAACACTGACCAAATGGAACAGATAACAGAGGCAACTAGTAAAACAACCCCTATACAGGACTGGTTCTGCAGGTGGTGGCCACAGACGTGTCCCTGTCCTCATCCTTTTCTGGATGATTTTTGGTCACCTTTGCACTTTGCCGGTGCCATCACCACTAGAGGTAGCATGAGGCGGTGTCTCTTGGTGGTGGGTCTGTGATGGTCTGGGGAGGTATTTCCTTGGAGGGCCGCACAGACCTCTAGGTGCCAGCCAGAGGTGGCCTGACTGCCATTAGGTACCGGGGTGAAGTCCTCAGACCCACTATAAAACCATATTCTGGTGCAGTGGCCCTGTGTTCCTTCTGATGCATGACAATGCTAGACCTCATGTGGCGGCAGTGTGTTGTTTGCAGTTCCTGCATAATAAAGGCATTGATGCTATTGACTGGCCTGCCCATTCCCCAGACCTGAATTCAATCGAGTACCTCTGGGACATCATGTCGTTCCATCCACCAACACCACATCACACCACAGACTGCGCAGGAGTTGACTGATGCTCTGGTCCAGGTCTGGGAGGAGATCCCTCAGGCGAACATCCGTCGCCTTATCAAGAGCACGGGGAGGCCACACACACAACTAAGCCTCATTTTGGAAGCTGTTCTTTGTGCTTCTTACTAACTGGGACATGTTGGCACACTTACATTCTAAACTAAGACGGTAAACATGGTCAAGAAACAATGTGCTCCTCAACGTTTAGCAGCTGCTCATTTGTGCCTGTGAGTTTTTAGATGACTTTCAATCTGTAAAGGGTCAACGGACTGTTCACAGTGGTCTGATGTGATGAGCAGTATGATGATACAGAAGTTTATCATTGGTCTGAGTTGCTGCTTTACCATCTATGGTTATACTTAATTACTGTATGTGATTTATCGTATGACATCATCTCATTAACAGTTTCCCTCTGGGGATCAGTAAAGTATGTCATAACAATGACCACTGGACTGCTTCAAAGAATACCTCAACATTCTCAGGGAAGTCATAAGGACGATATCTTCTTCTGTGAGCTCCAAGCTGATTTATGAGCACTAATGGTATCATCGGAAAGTGCAGATCACATTGGAACTGCTGACCAAGTTACATCTGGATCGTCTGTTCTTTACCTGCCTGTATTTTCTTGAACTTCTTTACCACTAGGTACTTCTATTATTTCATTCCACCCTCTACATCATTTCCCCTGCATCTTGTCCTTCTTGTCTAGACTCCTCTCAGAGGCTCAGTTGTGTTCACAGTAGAAGATAAAGCCATCAGGCAGTGACACATAGCCCTGCTGTGGGTTTGGAGACGCGGCTCATGTTTTTCAGGGTTTAGATGACTTGTACTTGTGCTTGTGTGTTGAAGTACGGCCTCTGCTCCTCTGCTGAAAGTCAAACCTGAGCTGAAACTCATATGAGACAAACAGAGGCCAAAGAGTGCAGGAAGCATCATATTAATTTATAATATAGATAATCTGATGTAACCATGAGCAAAAGCGTCAGAATGGAACAAAATGTTTTCTGCTGCAGCCTATCCTGTTGTAGCATGTGAGAACTTAAGGGCTTTTCTTGATGTATATTATTTTACTACTGTGAGACGTAAAGTGAAATACGCCGTTTCTTAGTTCCTGGCTTTGCTGGGCGTTTCAAAGAGATGCTCTAAAAACAGCACACTGTGATCTCGGCATCGACTGAACATTACAGCATAGAACTGAACTCATTTAACAGAAGAAACTAAAGATACAATATAAGAAACTTTTGACTTCACCTAGTGAACTAAAACCAGACATACACTGTTGAAAATGTTATTTTGAGCAAAACAATGGAACTGATTTCAACACCAACAGGACTGAACATCACTCTAAATCTAATAAAAACTAACATGTAATTCAATCTAATATAAAGTCTAGTACTGTACATTTGCCATCAATGAAGAATACTGTTAAATTTACATTAAATTCATCTTAAAACACTGAGATTTTCTAAACTGAGCAGGTTATTTTAAAGAACATTGTGACATTTGAAAAAACAGCATTTTGATTAAGGACAAGATTTAGAATAAAATAACTTGAATATCTTATTTGCTAAATAGCACTTAGAAAAACATTTTAAACCAACAGAGACTCAGTAGGTCTTCTAATTGCTGATTACTTAATACTTGAAAAATCTTGTAAATTATTACATCAAGAGGATTAAACTGCAAGAGATTAAAGATAGTTTAGACAGACCTGGCTGAAGGGTACGATTAAATGACTGATTAAAAAGCACTGATCTCTGCCTGATTACAGAATCTTAAACATTGATTTTTAAAAAAAAATATTGTAGAAATAAACTGTCAGTCCAAATTGGTGGCGCCTGCATGAGGTTATATGTTGAGCTCATTCAAATCACTGCATTCTGCAGTGGATCTAATGGAAACAGTGAGGTGAGAATCTATTTTTAGCTGTAATGTTTCCAGTTCCCTTATTTAAAAAGTCCATTTTGAGTTTAAACTTGTGTCTGTACAAATACAGCACTTTCTGTATGAACCTCAGAGGAAAGAAGAATCCCCTCTGACTTCCAGTTTCTCACCAGATCAAGCCAAGAAAATAAAAAGTAAAGACACAGAGTAAGAGAAATGAAGCAGACAGCTAAAGATTTATTTTCCCCTCAAACAACTTCACACACAATAAACATTGTTTTCTCTCAAACAGATGAGTCGGCTGTCTGGTTTTCAGGTTTTTCAGAGTCAACACACACACACACACTCACACACAGACACACACCAGACTTACTGATGCTGCTGTCAACAAGGTTGCGATTTGTGTGTGTTCTTCTGTTGCCCTTCCCTCGTTTGTTCTTCTGAAGCAGGACGTGAAGGAAGAAGCGGAAGATGAGGGAAAAAGGAAGAGAAAAGAATGAAAGAAGAGCTCCTCGGTGCATGTGTGTCGGAGAGATAGAGCGAAAAGCAGAAACAAGAGAGGGCTAAAGGCCTGTCGGGGGAGCAAGCCGGCAGGCTGCTGATAACACACACACACACACACACACACACACACACTCTCTTAGTTTCAAGTCCTTCTACAGCTCTTTTTGTTTTGTTTTTTACTGCCTGTTTTCCTCATTGTCAGGTTGTTCTTATCCACTGGCAGCGAACATGACCTTATCCTGTGTGTGTGTGTGTGTGTGTGTGTGTGTGTGTGTGTGTGTGTGCGTGTGTTCTTGTACTTGTTACATAGTGAGCCAGCAGGGGTTTTTGGAAAATGAGGACATTTTAGCCGGTCTTCACTTATTTTGTATTGAAATTGATTCCTAAAGCCATCCTCTGCGTTTTTCAAACAAAGTCCTCACTTCTGGCCCAAATTGAGATTTTTATCCCTGTCTTTTCACACGCTTTTGCTCTAAAGCTACCCCTATGATCATCAATGTGATATTACAGCTAGTATATAATTCTATACTGCTAAGTTGAGCTAAGAGGTATAGCCAAAAAATGGCTTAATTGATATCTATCTATCTATCTATCTATCTATCTATTTCTATATATGACGGGCAGGAAACAGCAAGAGCAACAGCAAAGATACTGGCATGATGGAGAGATTTAAAAGAAGAATTGGAAATTTACGGACTCACCACGAGAAATGTGAACGAAGATATGCAAAAGCTCAGGTAAGTACTTTTAGTTTACTAGAAACATGATGTTAAGATAAAATGCTGTGCGCTTGGTTGATGCCTGATAGTGGCGTTGTGTTGTGCTGTGGAATATAATAACCAGTTGTGCTACATACAGTTTTATTTCTTTCATAAATTTCACTATTAGCATAATGAGCTGTTTGTGTAAAGCCTTCTGGAAGAGTGCAAAACATATCAATATTGCTTTTTTTTTGCATGCTTGGTCAATGTGTGGTGGTTACTGTCTTGATTTAATGCACATAAAGTAAGCATGGTTATTGTCAGCACAATATCCAAATTGTCTTCACTTTAACTGTGTCCACAGTGATACAGGGCATCAACAGGTTGCAGCCTATTTTAAATTGATGTTTTATCTGTGTACTTTTAAATTGTAATTTGTTTTGGTTGGTAAATAACTCGATTTCTGACTTATTTTCCAAGGAGGATTTATCCAGCCAACATGAGGAAATGGAACCAGAGTTACTGTCATCAAGCAACAGTGGCTCTGATGAAGATTACCACCCCTCACAATCACCCACAGAATCCTCTGATGAAGGTGAGGTGGTTCCAGAAAAATCAGATTCCTCAGGCCACAGTGAATCAGAAAAAGACTTTCATCTAGTGAGCATGAGGTCATAAAGAGCCAAGGAGCAAAAATATCAATTCAGACAGCTGAGCAATCGAAAAGAAGAAAGAAAAATAAGGAAGGAAGGAAGAGTCTGGGACAAAGCCCACTATTGTTTATACTGTAAAGTACACAACTCAACTCATTCCAATGACAGAATCATCTGAAGGAATTCATACTATGCAGCAAGATCATGTAACATCTCCCATCAGAAGTGATGAAATGATATGCACATATGGAGAGTCACTATTTGCAAAAAAGGGAAAAAAAAAAAAAAGTTGCTGGAGAACTCTTGTTCCAGTTATGTGTCAGCTAATGCTCATAGCACAATGGAACAACAGAGGTGGAACATTGAAGAGCGTGGACCTTTTACAGGTCTCATTTTTCATGCAGAACATATTTATCAGAAAATGACTGTACTGCACTTTAAGAAATTCTGATATTATTTCTGAAGTTATCTGGAAGTTGAGTCATGGCAACTGGACTTCCTTCTCGTCAGGTTAAACTGTTTCACTATTTATTCAAGTAGCTTCAGTCTTCAGACTGAAGAAGACTGACTTCAGTCTACGCTGTAAGTACAGGACTGTGTGTGTGTGTGTGTGTGTGTGTGTGTGTGTGTGTGTCATACCGACAAGAGCAAGAACAAATTGTCCTGTCAAAACAAATCGTTCTGTCAACTCACTGAGACAGTGCGCACACACACACACACACACACACACTTAACCCCGCAGGTAATTGGATTCAAATTTAGAAGAAGCCAATAAATTGATCATCAATGCATTAGCGAGCTGCTGCAAGCCGATTGGCTGCCCGTGAGTCTGCGCTCTGATGATCTGCAACCGCAGGCGTCACACACCGGAGGACTAATCCATGAGTTCAGATAAAACCCTGGAGCATTCATCCATCTGTAAGCGTGTTTTAAAACAATTAATGTAAAGAGAAGACATCACTGGTCAAAGTATTTAAGGCTCATCAGTTTCAGTTTTTAATCCTCATCACTTGAAAACTGAATATGTAGGTAGGTTCCTTTACACCACTGTATGTCTCTGCCAACCAGTGTCACTGTAGTTTACATATATGTCTGTCCAGTCTCATTCTAATACGTTTATGATCAAGTCCATTTCTATGTTAGTGTCAGATATAATGAAATGCCCTCTAGGCATTTCAGAGATATAGCATCGACAAGAATGGGACATATGAGATCATAGTAACAAATATCCATGTGGAGCATTGTGGCAAATTATAAGAAACTGCCTCATTGTTCCAAGATTTTGTGTTCAGAAGAAGGAGAATGACTGATGACCTGACAACACGCCAGCAGTGATAGCTACTGCAGGCGTGGAGGCGTAACGATGAAGGAAAACGTTTCCAGAATATTTACTAGAAAACACGAAGGCTTCCTGCTGCATGTGAGTAGAGTGGCTGAAAATGACCCTTGCTGCATCCCCTGAAGGACACGAGGGAGACACTCCGGTTACCCATCAGCCATCTGTCAGACAGCAGGCAGACACCAGAATTCACTGGACACTTTCTATCAGCCACTAAATAGGACTTGCGGAACAGAAAATAACCTCAAGTCAACAGCCGGTTACCTGCCATCTGGCAGGAATTAGTGGACAAACTTTGTGTCAGTCTGATGGAGATCGTCATCGCAGTTCTCCTCCTGCTGTCTGATTCACACTATCTTCTGATATTCATCATCTCATAAAACAACATTTTAAAACCTTTTCTCATGAGGGCTCGATTTTAAAAACAATATTCCTGGTGGTCTAAATCACATTTCCTCTGCCGTTGACTCTATGAGCCTAATTTGCTCTGTAGGAAGCCAGAAAAGCTCAGAAAACAATACCCCGCTGTTAACTTTTGGGATTGATTTGTTCTCCCAAATAATTTAAAGATCCATTTTAATCTGCTTGTGACCAGCCTTGGGGAAATAAATTATAAAGCAGTGCAGAGTGACTTTAATTCATATATTCACCGAGTTCCCGTAGCATTTCTTTAGAGACAGACAACAGTAGAAGAGAAAACAAATCATTTCGTCTCATTCTTCATGCAGAACATAATTAAGTATAAAACCAAATCAGGCTTAGAAAATGACAAGAACTCAGAAAGCAGTGTTTCAGGGGGGTTTCCAGCATCAAGCTGCTGCTGGAAAGTTGATCCTGGACTGACTACTGTGTTCCTACCTCAGGTGATGAATGGCAGCGATAATGTGCTTTAAAACTTAGCCGTCCAACCCATCAGACAGCAGTTTGTGTTCAAAAACCTGTGCAGGTTTTAAAAATCAAGCTAGTGTTGACTGACATGCTTGAAATGAAGGTCAGGACACTGCAAAACCTGCATCGATCAGCTGTCATCGTCAGCTGTGAGATCAGCGGTTGTATGACACATTGGTTGGCTGATAATGTCCTGCTGCCTTCAGTAACGTGCGCGTTCGACTGGGTGTTTAACCTGCATCCCATCTTTGTCAGTGAGTAAGAAAACTTCACTGACTGATGGAGGACCTCATGTTAATGTAGTTTGCCAAAGAAAATACACAAGCAAAGTGCAGCAGGGAAGTTCTAACCAAAAGAACATTAGTTATATTGATTATTTATTATCTATTGACTATTTTAACTTAGTTAACACAAAATCAGAAGGTACTTTTTGACAAACACCCAAAAATTCTAAATGTCAAACAGAGCGGCAGTAAATCACTGTTTGAGAATCTGCGATTCCATAATGAGGCTGTTTATGTTTGTTCAAATGATAAAATGACTGAATTTATAGTCGTCTATAACTCTGACTGCTCGAGTAATGGATCATCTCAACAGATATTCTGAGAGGTTCCTTGATAATTTCCACTTTTAAATTGCTCCTAAACAAACCTCTTGTTTAACACTAGTGTCTGAATGGGAGCAGATCCCTGCAGCAGGTTCAACTGGAACCAGAAGAGCAAAAGCTGATACAAGCCAACAAGATGCTCAACAACAACGACCCATATAGTGTAAATCGTTCACTATGAACTACACCTTTACTACACCACATCATCACCTTTTATTACTTGAAAGCTGTCGCATCAAACCGACCAAATGCTCCAGCAGCACCGGGTGTTATCATCACCTCCCAGACCTGAGCTCACCTTCAACACCCAGCATCTTCAACACTTGTTAAAGCCACAAAGCTCGGCTGCATGACTCGAGTCTGAGAGTGTGAACTTCTAATTGCAGTCTTATTACAAAGAGGATTATGGGACCAGTTAGGGACCCCGACTGGCCAAAGACAGATTATACTGGACATTATCGCAAAAGGGAGGAGGGATAAAGAAACATGCTGCTGCCGGAGAGCTTAATTTGTTCTACGACACCTCGCATGCATGAACATGCTATAAATCCCACTAATGAGAAGTATGAGAAAATGAAAAGCAGAAGAGAAGACACAACAGAGCTAAAAATAAAATAAAAAGAGGTCAAAATGAGATGGAGGAAAACGAGGGTGAAAGAAGAGAGGGGTTATAAGGAAGGAAGGAAGGAAGGAAGGAAGGAAAGGGGAGAAATGAGGAACCACAAGAAAGGAGGAAAGCAGAAGAGGACAAAAACAAGAGGATATGTAAAGAGCTGGAGCAGGCAAACGGGGAAAATTAGGAAATAGAGTCATAAAATAAATGGCAGAGAGGAAAATAGATGAGGAAATGAATGAATACAACATTTGTATTAAAAAAACAAAAAAGGAAACACGTACTGAACAGACTCAGTCAGCAGCTGAGAACATCTGCAGGGTCAGCACCGTGCAGCGGATCAGTGGAAAAACAAACCAACGAAGAAAAAGCCACAGAAGGAACAATACTGTCGAACACGCACACACACACACACACACACACACACACACACCATAACTACATAACTAACCATGGAGAGAAGTCAAATTATGTTCCAAATCAGAACAGTGCTATTAAGACATCTCAGTGCTGGAGAGGAAAAAGAAATAAATCCCATCTGGAGTTTGATAATGAAACAGAGTAGAACTGAGTGAGAGCTACAGGAAAAAAGAAATTCAGGCAAACTGATGCTGATCTCAAACTACAAAGCCCAACAGGTGCACACGTACCTGTCACAGCAAAATCTAAAACCTTTTTATAAAACTGTCGTTTTGGTGCAGGACATCTTACAGGGAAGACCTCCGCACATAGAAACACACCTAACAATCTTAAAGGTCACATGAGAGGGTCAGGACCTCACCTCTGAATAAAGTTGCAGGACATGGGTTAGGACTGCTCTGTTCTCTCACATGGGCTCAATTAGACTAATGGTGGAGTCGGGAGCGAGCGTAATGTCCAGCCAAATGTCACATATTGGACTTGTTGCTTAAAAGCTTTGGCATTTTCCAAAAACTGTTCATGAAGAAATTACTATAAAGGAATAAAGGAAAATATATAACAACACACACACACTCCACATGGTCACATCAACACTGTCTTTAACACTGTTCATCCACTATGTTGACAGTTCAGCAGACCTACTGCATCTCAGGTTCATGTCTAACTCTCTCTCTCACACACTCACACACACACACACACACACACACGGTGCTGTGTCTGCAAACACATAGATGCTGAGCTCAGTAAGTTAATCATTCAGAAAATAATTAAAATCAATAAAGCAGAACAGATTGAATGAACAAAGAAAACACCACCACAGGCTGATGTGGTGTCGCTAATCAGAGAAAGAGAGAGAGGAGGGTTTAGTCAGAGCAACAACAACAACTGCTGGTCACAGGTCATTTTACTACGTTACCGTTTTAGGGACCAGATATTTGATCGGATAGTTATTTTACATCCTCTTCCAGAGGACAGGTGCACAGCGGTGTTATTACCATGGAGAAATCCAGTTTATTACCTTTGCAGGAACATGGCTTCATTCACCTCTTGCTGCAGAGGCTAAATTCTTTAGTGGAACACATTTCTTCTGGTTACTTCACATCCTTCGAGTCTGTTTAGCCTTAAAACTCAGATCTGTTAGACAGTTTTTCCATATCTCAACACCTCACCAATACAGCAACACATTTGTTTGTTTCCTGTATACATTTCTCCTTAAACACATATTTCCAAGCTGATAAAAAGTCCTGATCTTTGTCTTTATTGAACACGTCCTGTAAACATACAGAGAGATGGTGGAAGAAGTGACTAGCTGAACCGCTCTTGACAGCAGTTACCTGTAGCTGTGGATTAGACCTGCACAACATCCAGGACCAACATCGGACCATTCTACCTCACAGAACGTCAGCTCTGTCAATTTGTCAGATATCCACTGTAATTGTAATTTGTGATGTCGGGAGTCTTGTACTGTCTTCAGTTGCTTTTATCAGACTATTTTTGCACAGATGGAGTGTGGATAGCACCCACCATGTACTGTATATATGAAGTATCTTTTGAGGGCCTTTATTATCCTTTAGACCATTTTGTTTTGTACCCAACGACAAACCAAGAACAAGCAGAGTACTCTATAGTCCAAAAAGAGAGACAGAGGAATTTTGAATGATAAAAAGAGGAATGTTTACACAGAAATACTTCTGATTCAGTCCAGCAGACACAGACAGACGGAGCTAATCTGCTGCAGAGAAGTAGTCCACTAATAAAGAGTGGAAGTACTGAGGAGAACAGATAAGAGGGACGAGAAGGAGTAAAAGATAAGCAGGAGAGGGCAGTGTGGAGGGGAGAGGCCATCCACAAGAACAAAAGACTAATTTGAGGAGCTGTGAGCAGAAAGCTCAGGGGTCCAACGCTAAAAAAGTTCAACAATAATCAGAGTTTTTAAAAACTGACTGACAGGTTCCTGAGATGATGGTTTAACACTTACAGCTTCAGTTCTATTTCTGTCTGACACTGCCGAGGTTTTCTGTTCCGTTGCTGAATAAATATATCGTAGAGCTTTGTTCTGAGACTGGATAGTCGCCGTTTGAAATGTAAAATAACTGGCAAAACAAAACACTGGGAGACTGATTAGAGACTTTTTGGTTCAATGTTGAGAATGAAAACTTACTACTACTACTAACAGCACTGCTGGAACCATTGAAAACAGCAGAAATAAAAAACACACATCATATAAAAGAGTCAGTTTCATATTGTATAATATAGATATATGCAGAGCTTTCCAGCATTTACATAAACTCAAGTACAGATATTCAAATCTTAGCTCTTTGCAATGATGACAAAATGTTGATATGTTCTGTAATTTTGTCAACAGTAGGTAGATGACACCTTACATTCTCTCTCATGAAAATGTTATTTGTTCCTTACTAAGATGAATAGAAACAACTTGTTTAGGGGAAACAGGTCCAGTTAATTCTTTTAAACCTTTAGCATATGTTGACTAAACAAACTCTTAAAGAACTGACAGAGGAAGAGGTTCGACTCCCCGTTCCTCCTGACTACGTGAAGAGGTGAGGACACCCCATAGTGCCCCAGCCGTCATCTACTGCAGCTTTCAACAATTTACCCAAATGGATCAATACGTTGACTCAAACCAGCAACTGGTTCACACCACTGTCACCAAGCAAACACTAAAAACTACAGCTATGAACAAACAACCATCCAGTATATTGTATTTCATTTTGAACTTGTCCTTCAACCAAAGCTTCAAACTGAAAAACAACCTTTGGGAACCCACAGATTCTCTCATCTTTCCATCATATAATTTTATTTCTTACTCAATCACTTAACCTCAGTTTTCATCACTTACTTCTGCTTTAGTACGTGAATTCCTCTAGGAGCTCTAAAAAGCTCAATCTTTGTGGAAAATGTTTTTAATGTGTCCTTTTCTTTTATGGATTTCTCCTGCTGGGACTGTTGAACATCACTGTAAGATGTGACCTACATCCATTAACTCATTCGTTCTTCAGCAATCAAACCACAAGATGATGAGAAAAGACACATCATCCAAACTATATATAACCCCAGAAACCGTGTGTTTCACGCTTTCTGTTTTGTTAAGTGATTCAGGTTGCAATATTCCTTTCAGTGCATAAATTTGATGCCTGAAATCCACCAAAGACTGCCACTAAAAGAGAGAAGAGATTATAGCTGTGGGAACAAGCAGAGGTGTAGAAGTGAGAGTGAGGAGTTATTAAAGATGAATGGGAGCCAAGCGCTGACTGACAGCAGCGTGCGTGCTCCCAGCAGGCCCAGCATGAATGTGATTATCCCAGGATAATGCTGTTTCCTCTTAGAATAAACCTCGGCCGTCTCAAAGGGTAAGGATTAGATTTAATTAGTCTCTCGTTCTGCCTCAGACTTCAGCACATATCCTGATGAACTGTGGAACACCTCCATGTCACCAACAAACCAGGCACTGATGGAGGAGGGAGTGAAACTGGATGCCAACAGAAAGTGATGGAAGAACTGGAGAGCCCCTTTGGCCTGCACTTTGTCATTAAAACCTCTCTTTCACCCTTTCACCATCTATCAGCCACAGTTCTTTGTCGGCCCCATCACTTCTTCATGCTCCTTTAACACAGTAATCCAGGGCAGTTAGTGAGCATACAGCAGACCAGACGTTAAAATCTGACCACACCGATACCAGAGGACATCCTCAGAGGTCTCATGGATCAGAACTTCTGTGGTTAAAAACGGGACCCACATAGTTCTAGCCAGGTGATAATTAGTGTTTATTTAGATGTATTAAAAGACTTCAAACCTCTGAATCATCCATACTAATAAAGATGCTAATGTGAAGGTCTACAGGAGAAAACTGGGAATGTTTGCTGGACATAAAAAAATACATTAAGCTACAAATAAGAGACGTCTGTGTGATGTTTCACAGCTGAAACTGCTAAATGTGTGTTTTGGTTGAGGTTTATTTATCTCACAGGGACGCTGAAAGTCTGTAATTGATTCTGATTCTGGCAGTTTGATTGGATTTCACACAGGCATAGGCAAATATGTTGGTAATTACTAATATTCTGCTCCTGCATTTCAATAGAGTTTTAGTTTCCCCTGAGGCTCCAAATATTTTCCACTACGCCAAGAACAAAAGTCGGATGAGAACACTGAGCTGCTGCTATTGCGTTCAGACACGAATACGTCTTGACCAACAGACACTGATCCACACACCTAAGGGTCACTTTTGATCCTGAGGTTCAGTCTATTATGCAAAAGCTTCCAACTGTTCTTTATTTCACATGAGATGTGCGAGTTGAATGAAGCCGATTTGATAAATCAATCTCTGAAAATCAGACTTCTTAACCTGGAAGAAGCCAATTCTGCCTGTCACACAGATAAACTGACAGCTCCAGTCAGTCAGCAGGGAGGTCTATTTATAGATTCACACACAGTTCACATATGATGATTAAGTGCACTTACATCAAATCAAATTAAAGTGCCTCACAGAGAGTGTGGTGGGGTCAAGAGCACAGTGTATTGTGTGCACATGTGTGAATATACTGTATGTGACAGCTTCATAAAATCAGGTTTATTTCCTCATTTCAGCTCAGCCACAAAGCCTCTTTCTTGACCAAGTGTAAAACCTCTATAAATGCTGCAGTTTAGGCCGTGTGATACAAACAAAATGTATTTATCCCAGAAGCGATACAGAGGTTGTTATTACCAACTCACGAAACACCCGTTTGACTGTAAATTGGATCCATACATGCAGATGTAAGTTGTAACGCAGCTGTTATTGCCACCCATCGTCGTGATTCTTTGCCAAATTGTGTAGCATTAGCCTCTTGCAGTGTCTCTACTTTTCATCTGTAGGCTCTCCATACATCTGCAAATCTGACAATTTTCAGGACTGCGTCCGACTTCACCACTAAACTCCATGCAACAGACAACACAAACTCAAACTCCTAATGCTTTCTTGGCTGATCCTTCTGCTCAGAACCCCTTGTTCAGTGTTGGTGTTGCCCACGGTGCTGAATGGTAAAATGCATAGTGAAAAATATTACCGAGATGCATAATATGAAATGATCCTGTCACATACACTACATTCATTAGAAAATGAACTTGAATACCAACCTAGATCCATTTCAGGTTTAAAAAAAAACAAAAACAAAACAAACAAACAACAAAAAAAAAAAAAAAACAATTGTAAAGAAGCAAAGTGTTAAAGAATTTTAATTATATTGTAGTTGATATGTTTTGTCTGTAATAATCACATGAAAGTATGAAAGTGTTTTATAACCATTTCCATCATGTCTACTCTGTAATACACCTTCCCCATGCTGCCGTTCATGTCTCTCACACATACACACCCCCTCAGAGATGGTGCCTCTGGGAGTGTGAGAGTTTCACAGGTTTGACAGGATCAGTTCTTTATCAAAGATGAAAGGTAAGCAAGGCGCACACACACACACACACACACACACACACACACACACACACACCCCATCGTGGTGCCCACCTCCACCCACCAGCCTCATTTTCTCTTTGAAGACAAAACTGATGATGCCTGAATGTTTTTTACAAGAGTCACACACACACGCACGCACGCACACAAACACAAACACACACACACACACACACGACTCAGGTATTAAAAATAATTTAAGCATCACTACAAGCTCAGCAACACTTGTACTCTTAGACTTGAGATCCATTTAACATGCATGTACCGTAACAGGAAGAACTACAGTAGTTTAGTATTGTTCATCAACGTCACATGAGGAAGAGCTGACTGGTGAAGCAGAGAGCAGCAGAAGACAGAAGACAGGGTTGATAAGAATGGTGAAGCTGCACTTCTCCTCCTCTTGGCTTATCGACTGAAGACCAGCTGGTGCTCCTCGGTGGCCCAGTTCAGACAGAGAAATTAAGACTCCCTTGACACTTGTGAGCAAGCAGAAATCTCATCTGTAGCGAGGAACGATATGTCCTCCATGTGAACTCATCCACTTCTGTCAGCACATCGTCATCAGTCAAAGCGCACCGAAGAGACCCCTTGAGGGAAGGGGTTATTTGTGATTGCCTGGTGGACCAACCGATGGAAAGTGTATTTGTGCTGTGAATACTTTTAAATGAAGAATAGAGAAGACAGAACTTGTATCTTCTCAGCAGTTAAAGATTGTGTGGTGTTTTTTTAATCCCCTTCCTTTTTTGCCGATATCAAACTTAGATGAATCCATTGCACTTAGACATGACATTTTCTTACTCGGTGTCTGCACTCAGAGCAACTTACAAGAGGAGCAGTAGTAATAAAACAAAGGTCACAGAGTAGTTAGAAAATAACAGCTTTTAGAGGAAGTAGGAGAGAAGATAAAAATCTGATTTTACAAATATCTATACTTAGACATTTAGATTGGAGGACTCAGTGAAGCTCCCTGCTCCATTGGTCAGCAGGGAGCGCGAGTCATCGTCAGTGAAGACAATTCAGCTTAAATGAAACTTAAACTGAAACCCTAAACCTACAATTTTGCGTGAAAGCAGTAACTTAATGTGTATGCATTAGCATCCAGAGCTACATTTGCTAGCCTCAACTAGCAGGGATCAGAAGGACATTAATTAAAAGATAAGGTTGAAGCATTTAAACAAGACCAATGTTGTGTCATTATTTGATAAACGTCATTCTAAGCAGCTCAGGGTGATTTTTCCTTCACTATTCATTGTGAATTTCAATACTGTTGATCGTCCAAAATTGGCCACCAGTGTAAATATAAATGAATTATAGCCTCAAAGTGATTTATGTCTTTTAGCTTTTAAAGAGTCAACGTCTCTCTTGAGCTTAATGAACAAAGTACTTTAAAAGCTCCATAAGAAGCAAAAAAAAAAAAAAAAGCCAAATAATGACTTGCACGTTGACAATATTAGAAGAACACTGATCTACTTGTACTAGCGCCACAAACCCCATTTACAGTTTTTGGCAGATCAGATTACTGCCTTAAAAAAGCCAAGTATAAATGGAGCCAAGAAGCATTAGAGAGAGATTAATACTGTACTTTTAAGAACCAAATTGAAAATAGCATTGAAATAGCACCATACCAAGGTATATACAGTACTACATCCAGGTTTCCCTTCTATCACAGTGAGTAAGAGACCTGTGTATGTTTCTCTACTCTCTCTCTCTAAAATGTTACCAGACTGATCTACTGTATCTGGCCTCCACAGGGTCTTTACTTATTGACAGCAGTGAATGAAGTTATGCTAACATTGAGGTATTGAGTCGCTGTTGGTGGCTCTTGGGATTTCAGGATGGACTGCCTACATGACATGCTGCTGTGATCCATCTGATCACTGATCCGTATTCAAGTGCAGTAAATGGTGGCTACAGAGTTTATTTGAGTTCACTCTTCTCTAAATCCCTTATATTTATCCACAACACTGACAACAGTAAAATTAATCTAAACACTTCTCAAAGAAGACTGACGCACTTCCTTAGTTAGCAAGTCCTCCACAATCCAAAGATAAACATGCTGCTTCCAGTAATGATAATCTCTCCGAATGAGCTGGAGCCCCAGCAGTGATGAAGCTGTGCTTGACAGATTCAAAAGGCCTTTGTTGAGGAGAATAAGGGAGTTTATTAATATGCAAACCCTACTTGTGGTGCCAAAGCTGTTTAGGAATACAAATTACACAACCTTTGCAGATGGTGTTCTTTAAACCACTGAAACTGAGAATGTAATTATGTTTGTCTTTGTGTCCTTAACTTCATTAAAGTTGCCTTGTGTTGCATTTGAAGGACCAATACATCACTTACAAACTAATCAACACCTAAGACTCATTTTTACAAACATGCCAGATCAGGTTGAGATGATTGCCTGTTCTGTTAATGGTCGAGCTCCTCTACATTAAGACCTCTGTTGCTTCCTAAAGCACCGTAACTGTCGCCCCACTGAGCCTTTTTTCCACCACATCAGTGAACGTAAGTTTGTCTGCATCTTCTTATGTTGTAGTCTGACGTCTGCACACAGATCAACTCACAGCACTGCAACCCTGGCTCATCTCGGTTTGAGTTTCTCTGTAAAAACCTCCGTTACTCTGCAGATAATGTTCAGTGACGGAAAAAGACAGGAAGAAAGAGGCGGGAGTGGTCCAGCAGGTTTAGACTCTTGAAGCCCTGAATGTTTCTTCCCACATGAACAGATTCCTTAAAATATAAAATACAGACCAAAAGAGGTACAGTAAGATTGCCAATCCATCCATCCATCCATCTTCTTCCACTTATCCAGGGGCAGCAGTCTCAGCAGGGATGCCCAGACTTTCATCTCCCTAGACACACTTCCAGCTCTTCCAGAGGAACGCCGTAGCATTCCCAGGTGACGCTAAATCAGAAGGTTACTATTGTCAAACCATGCCTGAATACATAGCGGCTCGATAGCATAGCGGTAAGATTGCTGACCTTCATGCAGGAGACCTGGGGTTCTGTGGCCACCTCCTTAGGCAAGGCCTTCTTATACTTCCCTTTCCTGGTAGGTCACTTTAGATAAAAGCTTCTGCAAAATGACTAAATAGAAAGAGCACAAGATCCTAAACATACCAACAGTAAACATTTCTAGAAGGACTCGAATATGCGAGCATGCAACTACTCTATCTGCTCTAAACTCAATGCTGGTAGAACTTTTGCCATCATGTCTGCTGTTGACTTGTCAGTCATGTTCCTTCCTGTCTTTTAGGTTTATGACAGCAGGAAAACTCCTGTGTTCTGATTATTATTCTGTCCGTGGTCTGACCTACAGCACACTCTGCTCTACTGCAAACAGCAGCCAGGCTCTGTGGGTGACCCGTGAGGAGAAGCGGTTACTCAGAACAGCATGATAGATGGGAACATCCCAGATATTAACCTCTGTCCCTATGGACTGAATCTAACAGTGAGACAATGTCTTTAGTGCTTGTTTATCTGCTCTCTGTTCCATTATTATTGTTCGCTTAATACTTCGTATGATTTCTACTTGACACATATGCAAAACCTCAGAAAGATCAGAAACGTTCTAAATTTTAAAAAAAAAGGTCGACATGCCTCGTATGATTTAAAGTTAGTAACTTTGAATATAATTTATAATTTAAGGTTATTAAATTATAAACTCACCACAAACAGGTGTGTATGAAATTAGTTTTTAAACTCTTAATTTTTCAGGTACTTCCCTGACGCATGATTGTTACAGCTGAAATATTCTGAAATTTAAAACAACAAAATAATACAAACTAACTGCCTTGAAACTCACTGCCCCAAAGAGAGTGTAGGAAACTTTAAATGTGTCAATGTACAGTCATTTCTCATGTATAGATACACAGCAGAACTGACAGATAACGCTGCAGAGCCACAGCCAAACGCACACTTGCTGCTATAATATCCAGTTCTATCAGGTTAGAGCAGGAATCGGATAATGACTTCTATCAAACCGCCCTCCAGAGTCAAATAAAACCTCTTCTTCCTCCACAAGTAGCTCCAAGTGTGTGTGTGTAGGAACCTGTATCTGTGTGTACACACAAGCAAACCTGAGTCTATGTGAGGTTGTTCAACGGCAGCTGAGGTAGGAGGATTTGTAAAAGCATGCAGTGATGGAGAAATTTACTGCAAAGCTATGTACTGGTATTTGTGCCATCGGTTTGTGTGTGCACACCTACTAACTTTGGATTATTATTAGCACTGCAAAGAGATTTTGACCAGCACTCACACGACTCGGTTGTAGGGTTAAAGATGGGATTAGGTTTAGAGCAGGGTAATGGTTAGTCATTTATAGACGTGTGATGGTCACAACTATGGTACAGAAAGACCAGTGTGTATGTGTTAGAGTGCACACAGACAGATGTATGACGTACAGTAACTCTTTCTAGTGCTGGATGGATATTACTCTGGTGATTATCAATTAATCTGTCAAGCTCGGGTTCATACATATGTTAGCTGTCAAAAAGTGCCTATCACCATGCTCCCAGAACCCAAGATGACATCTTCAAATGTCTTGTTTGGTCCAACCACAAGTCCAGAGACATGCTGTCAGTTTTCAGTAATACAACAGTGTCTCACATTGAAAAGGATGGAAACAATAAATGTTGGACAATGTAGGGGAATTATTATTTAATCAATTTAGCTTGAAATGATCTCTTAATTTACACCCTGAAAGTTAACTGACTTGTAAATGAATGCAAACTAACTTTTATAGTGCAACCAACATTGAGTTTTTGACATTATGCAGCCCACCTCTGAGCCTGGTCAAAGTTTGAAATGATTTTCTACATCTACATTGACTGAGCTGATTTATTGATTAGCGCTACCTTTTTATTCCAATTTAATGGACCTGACTACTAAAATATACAAATTAATATTTATTACTGTACACATGACGTATGCGTTTCAGGTCTCCAGTGATGACACACGATCTCTGTACCAGCAGGTGGCAGTAGGGTGCATGTGTCGTTCAAAAAGGGAAAGCAGAAGAAGACATACGACCAGATATACAAACTGCGAACAAGTTGCGAACGAGCTGAACAGCCAATCAGAATGGTCCCTCTCTCAATGACTGGTTCACTACAGATGGAACATGCTCTAAATTAAATTTCAGTTTTAAAGAACTAGAGGATTGTAGGTGAAATAAGGTCACTGGCAGTAAATAAAAAGCAGCACATTAGAATTTAAACTACACATCAAAATGCAAATGACAAAGTTTATGCGTCCTCTTTTCACACCAGGCCGTTTCACCGTCCAGTGATTGTGGGACGACGTCTGTGTTTTGTCTCTTGTAGCATATTTATGGAAGGTAAGTAGCCATCATCCCGCTCCATTACCCACATGCAGCACTTATTCTGCTCAGGTGCCCTGGGTTTGAACCAGGGTTTCTCCTGACTCAGCCTGCTGTCCTTCACCTGTCCTGCTGAGACTAAATGTGACGTGAACCGAACCCCATCTGTTTGAAGAAAGTATCAAGTTTGCGTTTCACCTGCAGTAAAGGCCTAAGAAATGCTGAGGTAGTAGTGGGGGAAATGTTTGCTTGACACAAACTGATGGAATCACATGTTTGGGCTATAAAAATTAAACCTGTTGTTGTAAATACAGAATTTCAATGATTCAAGGATTCTGTAGGTTTGGTTTTAGTACATTTCAGGTGAAAGCGGTGTAATAGATGTTTAGGTCAAATCAGGCTGTTTTATTTAGAGTCAGAAATATGAAAAGCATGAAAACTATACATCTCACTGTAACTATGGATCCAAGTTAAAGGAAGAGGTACTCTGGCAATATTAGTTGGGCGGCATTCAACCTTCTACAAAGTTCAATCAATAGTAGATAAAACCCACAAATCTAAAATATATTCACCCAACACAGAAGTCTTGACTTTTAAACCACTACATCTGTGCTTACTGGACCGAGCATAAAATCACTTGTCCAATACGAGGAAGCTGCTCGGAGTCGTTCAGGTGTAAAGTGACTAATTAGCGAGTATAAAATCCTTTCTGATAGGTATCTGCATCAATGTTCCACACAGGAAGAAAGCAAAAAGAAAATGAACTACCTCATACTCCATTTCAGAGAATGACCTTTAGATAATATTTTATGAGTGGTGCGATTGTCTGCATACTGCTGTGGGAAAGTCCTATTTCACTTCCAGTTTCAAAAGAATGAACTTCCATTAAGTCATATATGGATTTTGGAGGAGCCATTAGCTGCGTTATCTGGTCCACTGCGAGTCTGTGGAAGTGATTTAAGTGGAGAAAGCAGCTTTGTAGCGAGTTTCCGGCGCTGGACTTAAGAAACACACTTTCTATTTATCGACAGACTAACAGGAAGAACTTTTATATCAACTACAAACACTATTCTGGTTTTAAATTATACATTTTAGGCATTTGGTGTATGTTCATTTCACGCTCCATTTCTACTTGGTGTCAGGGGTTTCACTGAATTCCATGAATGAATGGAAGTGAATACATGAATGATGCTGACCTACACAATACAAATCAATTGCTATATGAAGTCCTTACTGATGTAAAGACACTCAGCCAGCAGCCAAACAATATTTGTCACCATCTTGTAGGTTAGTCGACACCAACAGCCTCTCAAACAAGATCCCACACATCACTTAGAACAGCCTGTCAATCATCTTTGCCTGAATGAATAAGCGGTGACAGTGGATGTTGAACCCAGGAATCTGTCACAGCTCTAGTTTTCCACTTTGACTGAAGTCACCTTTTGTAAATGTATTCTTATTTATCATGAATATAAAGCTGACTTGGACATAATGTGTGTGTGTGGCAGGTGGATGCATGAGTAGAAATGCTCAGTAGTCTTAACATCTTAGTTTTACTTTACTTCACTCTAAATCTGCCAGTTAGGTTCTAAAGAAATTATGTTAATTGGTATCTACTTGCCTCCATTTGTATCTTTAATGATTTACTAAACTTCTGAACTGAACTTCATGTTGTACGAAGTCCAGGCACTTTGCTGCCAGAGGACGGCTCTTCTGTGCATCCTGTAGAGCGCCCTGCCGAGATAGAAATTCATATTTCTTTGACAGACGTCTGTGGGAATGCTATTAAAACTGTATTAAAGGCCGTCCTTGGAGTCAGAGAAAATGAGAATCCCACCATTTAAAAATACTGGAGACTGCTTTTAAAAACTGACTGACACAAAAATTGAAGAAATTCTGGTACTTTTAAGGGATAATAGGTAACTCAGCTGACAATTTTATTACACTTTTACAGACTGTGTCCTCTAAGCTTTGCACCGACTTCAAGGGGAATTTTGGATTTTCCTCTAAAGCTCTTTGAAAAGGGATATTCAACAATTTTGAGCAGATACGAAACGGAACGTCTGTCATTACCATGAATGTCTCCCACCAGATATTCACATGAGTGAAAGAAAATCTAAAAAACACAACTTAGAGATTCTATTCATGTCTTCCTTCATCTCACATCCTACCGACTCGCTCACAATTCCCTGTCCTCCATCCTTCCCTTTATGTTCTTCTTTCCTATACCTCACCACCAGCATTACTTCACTCCCTACCTATGCCTTCTCTTCCCTTCATTAATAACGAAAGCAGATTCAGCTTCCATAACCTCAAAGTCGCCGTGCTCGGCCTTTCCTCTCTTGAAGATATACAACCTGCTTTCATCGATGGAGGTTAATTGAGGTTCTGTGAAGGATCACTGAGCGGTTACTAGCGTGGTGACTCTTGGGTGTCAGGGTCACCCTGAGCACGGCTGATGAGACGCACTCTGTAGCTGTAAACACAGATAGTCACGGTGATACTGCAGCATCTTTACATTAAAGTTCCACCAAAAAAGTGACTCGTGAAGAGAGGAAGTAACATGAGGAGGCTGTTTGGATCTGCAGCAGCAGGCCCACAGCCTGCAGGCCTGATCAATATTTAATATTCAATTAAATATTCAATGTTTCCAGCCAAAAACTGTAATACAGTTATGAGAAAACAATGTGCGGTGCTAAGGAAGAGATTCTCAGTGCTTCTGGGTTAATTGTGTTTCTAACCTGTTGTATCTCAATAACTAAAAATTTGCTGCTTTCCTCTGTATGAACTGAGCACCTTTAGGTTGTGGACTGTAAGAGGAAATAATAGTGGTAGGTTGTAATGCCATTGTCATGACATGTGCTAAATTATAACAGGATTACACTGCAATGAAAGGAACTAAGGAGGGAGGAGTGGAAATAACACTAACATTTTTTATAAGTGGAGGGAAACCCCTCTGGGACAGGCAGCTCTGCTCATGTCTGAACACTGAACCAGTCACGTTTTTCCAGTTGTGAGACTTACATCATCCCTATGGTTTCTCCTCAACAGAGCAGCTGTTCTACTCAAAGCTCCCCTGTCTCTTCTGGCCTTGAAATGCCCAACATCTGCAGCTTTTATTAGTGAAAGGAAGAGGCAGCGTGTTTCTGATTCTCTACCAGTGTTTTAGTTTATCAACACAGCCTCAGTCTGCAGCCTCCCACAGCACAGTTCATTACAGATTCAAGAGGGGAAGCACTGTGTATGTGTGATAAAGGGAGCACGAACCAGGCCTTGAATATATCTCGCACACACCGAGAGAGTGAAGTACACACCCCCTCTCCTGCCTCACTCCTTATCCAATCACGCTTAAGCACGACGATGTTGTCCATTAGAATTAACTAGCTTTGCTGAGGCTAGCAGAAAAATGGTAACACACACCTACACACACACACACACACACACACACACACACACACACACACACACACACTCTACCCTTGGGAGATTCATTAACAGATCACAGTGACTTGACTACAACATTAGGATATTGAGAAACAGACACTACCAGAAGCAGGAAGTCACAGATTACTTGCAGTATTTAGGCTGTAGAGGAAGTTCTAAAACCTGAGAGTCAGAACTTCTTTTTTATTTTTTCTTGTTTTGCAGTCAGGTGTAAATCTACAGCTGGCACTGTCATGACAGAAAAAAGCGATAGAAGATTAGGCAAAAAAACAAAGATGGAAAGTGAAAAGTTCATCTTTGAGTTTTTTTTAGTTGTATTATAAACTAGTAGCAACAGCTGTGATATATACGAGTAAATACAGTTGAGGAAAAGTAGCATCTGTGCTGAAAAATGCACAGAAATTGTTGTGTGAGCAAATTACAGCTGCATCAAGAACACTTTTGACTAGCGTAAAGCCATCATTATACTGCACAGCATGATCTCTTCAAGCCTTTTGTTACTCACAGCAGCCTACCTGGATCATTTCTTCATCTCACTGGTAACTAAGACTCGGTCTCCTGTAATAAACCCAGGGCTGTTTGGAGTCTGAAGGATCATCAGGTTCTTAAATTAACACTTGGCCTCAGATCAGAAGCACTAACATCTCAGTTCTGAGGCTGATTTCCCGTTTCGGTTACGCTACACTCATTTATTTCCCTTCTTACTGCTCAGATATGGGCCTGAATCAGCACACAATGCAGTGAATGACAGAGCTGGCAGACACTGCAGGGAAACTTCTAATACACTTACACGGTGTAATATACTTGGATACGCGCTGCTAAGACCCTAGAGAACCTCTCCCCTGCTTTCACTGTGTTTGCCATATGTTCGTTCTGTTCTTGTGCTGCAGTTGTGGAATGATTTGAACTGAAATAGACAAATACATGACTGACATGTATTTACATTCACGTGTTTAACAGAATTCCTTGTGTGGTATCTGACCACATTCCCATCCCAGCACATGTACTTGTGCGTGTTGCTGTGGTGATGCTGCAGCATTATCGCTGTGTCTGCTTGTGGCAATGTTAATTAAAGTAAAATGTCTGAGTGGAGACACACATCCGGCCTACTGAAGAGAAGAGAGGCAGAGGGGATGAGTGACCACACCTCTGAGTGAAGGAGAGAGATGGTGGAGGACAGAGCCAAAACAGCAAGAGAGGCACAGGAGGGAAAAAGGAAACACTGCTGAAGGATGAGACAAAAGGAGGCAGAAAGAAGGAAAGCAGCAAAGCACAAGAGGAAATAAAGAGACGCAGGAGAACCTGTGCAGGGATGGTAACATGCATTGTAGAGAGTGCAGAGATGATATTTTACTTTTGTTCAGCTCCAGACAACATTACAGAAATTCAACCGTGCTGGCACAAATGTTCAAATCAACTCCCTCAAGAAACCGCAAAAACTAAATAAACATGTTGATGTGTTAGTGTAAGCAAATGTTGCCAGGTACGTAGTATGGCAGCCAATAAAAAAGAAATTCCCACAATAAGGATGATGAATCTAATGGCTAATGTTGATATCTGTTCTGCATTAGTGTCATCAAACCTCATGCACAGTCATTCAATTAGGCTACAACAACTGAATTATGTAGATGTCTGGAGCCAAAACACAAACACAAGAGGAACTGAATCACAGGACCATGAAACTATGGCAAACCAAAGGGCTTTCCATTTCTAAAGGTGGACAAAAAGTGATCTGTTGTGAAAGACATCACGAGACCAGTGCTGAAGGTGGAGGGAACAACAACAAACCTTTTCCACAGTTTGAAAAGCTGACATCGCACCACTGTGCATCCACAGGTCTGCGCTCCTTAACCACAGCACCAGCTCGCATAAGCTCCTCTTGTGGTATCATTATCTCAAACCTCACTGACAGTTGTTTCACTTGGCCCTCACATCCACTACGTAATGTAAGAACTAAGGAAGAAACAGGCAAATGAGTGGAGTTCCATAAATTATAACATAACATTATAAGACAAAAGGCCAGTTTTAACAGCAAATGAATGTGATTGAGACCAAGTCTAACTGGAAGATCCACCACTATAGCCACAAGGCAGAGCTTCAGATCAGCCTAATAAGCATAAATATTATATTAGTGGTTGTAGCTGAATCAAATTACAGATTCTAAAATATTCTTTAGACCCATAAAAACCTAGAGATTTGCACAGAATTCAAATTAAAAGTAGAGTTTTCTTATGCTTACATTCAGTGTTAGTCACCATCACACATCATGTGGATGTTTGATTCAACAAACCTGCTGAACACTACACTGGTTAATGAGCAAATATTAAGAATCAGATATGAAAAGAATAGTCCATGTACAGCCCCACGAAGAAGTCAATGTTGAAGTAAAAAGTCTCAACCTGCACAACAAATTGAATGTGTAGCTTGACATTTGCCAGAGCTTTCAAAAATGGAACATGTCGACTTTCTCAACAGCCACTCAGTCGCTCTTATGTTTGATTTTATAGCTGCACTTTTCTGCACAACTCTGCTTTTGCTGTGCTGAATCGTCCTGAAGCCTCAGTCCCATGTTAACATGGAACTAAATGGGAAACGTGATGCAGTGTCGCTGTCAATGTGAAAACAGCTTTAGCTTCAGCCAAACACCATGTTTCATGTTGAAATTAGGCCCTAAAAGCCATTTCATGAAGCCTTTAAAAAGAATTCAGAAAGTGATAGAGGAGGTGCTGGTAAATGTTAAAATTACCATCATCTCCTCCGCTCAATGACAGCGTAGTGTGAATGTAGGAGCAAGTGGCAGATAAGCAGACCCTCGGCCTGCAGTGGTTTGATGTATAATAGCTGTGATGTGTTATGAAGCTCTCTAAGCATTCATTAGGCCTTCATGCCTCCGCAGTTTTTGCAATTATTGTTGACCTTTAAGAGGAGGGATTGATTCTCCAAACGAAGCGTGTGGCTCCGCTGCTCTGCAGGCAGAGCGCATCTGTTATACTGGAGTCCCAGCTTCATCACATACACAACACAGTCACATGCACAAATTAATCTCCCACCCTGAGGCTCCTTCCATGTTTGTGTCACAAAATATCACACTGATCAACTGCAAACATAGTAAAACACGCATCCACACTCATTTATTTTGAGTACAATTGTGCGAGTGGATCGTAAATTAAGAAAAAAAGAAAACGAGGGGGAGGAGAGGAAGAGAATTAAAGCAGTAAGAGCAGTTTTTACTTCAGACCTGATCCACAACTGTGATAATGCTGGAACCAAGTCTACAGGGATCAACTCTGTATCAGACACATTGATCACAGACCTGAGACCTGCAGCAACAGAACTGGAACAGACTATTAATGTGGATCTGGCCTGACTCAGGTCTTGTCTGGTAACTTTGGGAGACAAATTCATAACAAAGGCTTTAAAATGGAAAAAATAAAACTGGAGCATAAAAAGATAGAAGGAAAAGCTCTGTGCAGGTTTAGTCTGCCTGGAAGAAAAAACCCACTGAACCAAAATTTTAAATGGCTGATGCATAGTGGGAAAAAACCAACCTGCACCAACATGCTGAACATTTGGTATTTCACCTTAATTTGAGGAACAGGTGAGTGAAATTGCTCTTTAACTACAATCACAATGTGAGAGCACCACTGTTCCCAGTGCTCCCAGTAAAAATCACTACCTCTTCCTCCTCCTCTCCCACGTCCACCTACTCCTCCTCCATCCCAGCACGACCGGGTCCATTACCATGGCAACAGGCTAAACAGAGAGGCGGCGTGGGTTAAGCATCACTCAGCCGATATTTATCACCCACTTAGGCTTTATGGCCTTATGATGGGAAATCATCACTGCATGGGCCTCTGTGTGTGTGTGTGTGTGTGTCTCTCAATTTTCAAGTTTGAGGTTGCAGGTGTTAACCGTTTATTACACAAGTATCAAAAGAACGGGACGGGGTAATACAGTAACCACGGAGGAATGCAACTCGGGAAGAGAAACAACAACAGTGAGAGACGATTATCTGACTGTGTTGGCTCTTCTCGTCCCTCGTGTCTTAGCCTCTCTCTTCCACTTTCTCTCATTTGATTACCTTTCTTTCTATTCTTGTTTCATAATTTCTTCTCCCCATATCTCCGTCCCGGTCTGATTTGAATAGGTTTGACTGGTTTCTCTACTGATTATACATGATGCAGCTACACTTAGGTGATTCTGATGAATCCAATGAAGTGTGTGTGCGTACAGTCGGCCCATTGGTGAAGTAGATTTTGATAGATTGTTCTGGACGTCCCTCTAATGACTCGCTCAGGTTCACTCCTGGCGGTGAACCCCGTCACTTCTGCTAAGCGAGGCCTGTGATTGGTCAGGACACTGCTCAGTGCTAACTTACCAAAACCAGGTCAAAACAGGTCATGCAAATGACAGTTAAATGATGATGAGATGAGTGTTCACATTCACCTTTTCATTTTGTGACATGCTTGATGGTCCGGATTCTTTAACTGAGCCACATCACGTCACTTCTACCAACGTGCTTTGTAGAGTTTATAGCTTAACACGATTTATATTAAGCTACCTCTAGCATGACATTCATGATCAATCCACTCTCCTGTGTCTCTCTGCTGCACTCTTCTACTGTCTGCTACACTGTCCTTCAATTATTGTGTTAAGTTCAGTAACGTTCCTAGTCAGACATTTTAAAGTCCAACTTCAGTCCACCGTGCACCCATTTGATTAGCTGCAGGTCTATAAAGCTGACAGAGGGGAGACAGGAAAACGTGCTGAGTCTAGATATTCTGACTATTTATTTCCCAAAAATACACACTGAGGGCTAAAAATGGAGAGGGACTCAGCCAAGAGGGAAGGGGGTGATCTTTAAACACACAGAGTGTGATCTGGGTTACATGGACTCTGCTGTGCACCCTCGCTGTTCATCCTTCTGTTTAACGGTGAAGCATAAAGTAAAGTTGGCACAGAGTTTGTGAGCCAGTTTCAAGGTTGGAAAGATTAAGTTTGAGGTTTGGACAGGAAGCGGGATGAGAGAGAGAAAGAGAGAAAGAGATGGAGCACTTAGGTTTTTTTGGCAGTTATCTGCATTTTCAGTTAATGTCTGCTCCAGTTTTACAGAGGATCCATTTGTATTACAACAGGGTTTCCACTGTTGGGCATCATTTTGAGAGTCATGTTGTGTGCCATTACAAAGGCTGTGACTGTAATCTTAACAGCCCCAGGTACAAAACGTTGAACACACAAATCCTTTGTGTGGAAGTTTCATATTAACATGAATGTGTCATGGAATAATTTGAGTGATTACACTTAAGTTAAGTCTATAAAAGTGCATAAACTGAGGAATAAAAGGAAGGTTCCACAGGAATAACACATTTTATATAAAGAGATTTGGGGAATATCTCCTAGTCAGCGTCTGTAAGTCAAGGCTTTATTTTATCAGATAAACATTGAAAGACTTTTTATTTTGTTTAAAATGTCACTGTCTGGTGGTAGCAAATCCATTTATTCTAGAATTTGAATGAAAACTGTGTTTTGAAGATAACTGATGAAAAAATCCATTAAGTTACAGATGCAGTTTCAACAAAGCTAAGCTAGGAGTGGGAGTTGAGGCTTTTGTTCTCTTTCACCAGTTGATGATGCAGTCATTTAGTTTTTGCTCAGATAGTGCTTAAGGTCACTGTTAACCCTCCATGCGCTCATCTTCTGGAGTCTCAGGCCTAAATGCTTTGCAAGTACTCTAACCTGATTACACCATATTATTTTCCTGGCTTCAAAGGCTTTGTAAAGAGCTCTGCAGATTCAAATGAGGAACAGACACACACCTTGAAAGCCTTTAATCATAGTTTTGCACCTCGGATTGGCCCATTTTTCTTTGATTTTAAATGGAAATGAAACACTGAAATGTGACCTCTGCGGGGCCTCCACAACAGTCGAGGTGCCATTCGCCAGTCAGCCCGCTAAATCAGTCGCAGTAGCTGTAGATGTTCCAGTTGACATTACGTGTGCATGTCCTCAAAGATCATCGAAGCTTCTCTTAACAGCAGCCACAATGCCTGAACTGACATGTTCTACGAACACAATGTGTCTGAAAATACTGTATGTTTCTGTATTTATGCGATTATATAAGAGTCCATGCTGTGATATGTGATATGATGTGCTTTGTTCCTACGCATGGAAATTAGCTCTAACAGACCAACAGGCTCAAGAGCGGAGAGTGGGTGTACAAGTCTGTGTGTGTCTGCGTACCCCTTCACATCTGTGCATCTAAAGATTTTGACTGCTGCGTATAAATTAGAAACTTATTTAAAAATCAAGCCTACACTAAAGTTAAAACCAGTTATGAGTGATTTAACTCAGCTCCCAGTTGACAACATATTACACTTTAGCAGACTAAAGGGCAGAACACAAAACCAAAACACACTGTCCGCACACTGCAGTCCCATTTTCCCCAGGGGGATGTGTTATCTGGATAGAAGTGCAGTCATTTGATCAAATGCTCTCTCCAGACTGTGTTATTGCAATAAAAAAATAATAAATAAAAAACTTTCAACACAAGGCCGAATAGGCCGAAGTAGCAAAACACAGTAAAGCTCAGTAAAGAATGAATCAGATTGTATCATTTAATATCTTTGGCTCTGCCCCAGTACAGACCTTTAGGATCAGCTGGAGACCAACAAGAACATCCCCACCCAACACACCAGATCAGTAGTCCTCACTCCTGGTCTTGGAGAGCCCTCCCACTGCAAATTTTCAATCGCTCCCCGCTGTTGATTCAAGAGTTCTTCAATGTCACGAGAATCAGGAATGGATTATGCAAGGATAGATTCAAAATATGCAGATGGAGCACTCCAGGACCAGCAGTACTGTGGTTGTACAAGCTTTCAATCACAGAAAGCAGTGTAGGTGATGCACAAGTGTTTGCACAGAGCCCAGAACTGCAGCACAGCTATTCTGACTGAAATGAAGGTCTGCGTCCTCATTTACATTTAGCGCAATTATACCTGCAGCATAATTCCACATTTAAATGATCACAGCTGCACACTGACCTAAGCCAACTTTTGTACAAGTCCATTACTGTGACAGAAATGAGCAATGTAATGGTTTTAACTTTTTCATAGTGAACAGCCAAACGAAGTAGGAAAAGTCTGATCTCATGAGTTTTCCCTTCAGGCCCGAGGGAAACAACAATTATGAAATTGTGTAATAACACACCGGATGTACAGTACATGCGTGTCTGCATACAGTTCACCTGGAGCACTTGGTCTCATTATTTCAAGACTATTGTGTCAGCAGAAAGTTAATAGAGATCCTGATACAGACACTGTCTATTCATATCCAGTCACTTCCAGTTGACTACTCACTTTCTCAGTGAATACAGACTCTGAATGACCTGTGGAATTATGGGAAATAATGATAAAATGTAAAACAGAGGAGAACGATTTCAAAGTGGAATCTGGCGTTACCTGAAAGGGATGGAGTATAACAAGGTGCAGAAAGTGGGGGTGAAGAGGAGGAGGATGAGAAGATAAGGAGAGGGTGATGGAGAGGTTAAGGACCATAAAGGAGTAGTGATGAATGTGTAAAGGCGAAGACAGAGGAAGTCTGCACAGTATCCGCATACGAGGTTTTACAAAAAGTTTAAGAGACCTTTTCAAATGCAGCCTCGAGTCGAGTTTCAGACCGAAATAAAAGAAGCGAAGATTCTCAGCTCCGGCTGATTTCTGAGTGAACAGATAATTAAAGCTGTGAGGTGATAAATGGGCAGAATAACAGAAAGACCAGCAGGTTAACCCTCGGGTGACTAGCTGAGGTCAGATCTGACTCCAGGAATATAATTGTCTTATTATCTTAAAAGAAGTTGGAGATCTTTCCAGAATTTCTCGACTAACTTTTCTCCTCTAAATCCACACCTCATCTCACTTCAGACAGGAGGAGATGATGCATCTTTTGAGGTCATTAACCACCTCAGTAAAAGTTCAGCTCAGGTCATTTAAAATATTTTAGTTTAATATGATTAAACTTAAATTCCCCTGAACTATTTTTTTATCCAGGTCAGTTCTTAAGAATTCCTAAACATGTCAGATAAATGAAGACCTTTATCCCTGAGGGGATTCTTCTTTATTTGTGGTTTAGTTTCTGCTCCTCTCACCGGCTTTAATTGAGGCTCAAAATGGTGATGTTGTGGATTTCTGTGCAGAAATCTGAATTTACATCACAAACAATGCCGTGGCATTTGGTGAGGTAGTTTACTCATGCTGGCAGGCCACTGTGAATCAACTCTTTTCAAATTCAGCCACACAGTCCCCATTAGCTGCAATGTTTAATAGTAAAACTAATTAGAATGAAATGATTTGAGGTTTTAAGCAAACTCAAGTCATTTATCAAAAAAAAAAATTCAACCACAGAGTGTTCGTTCAAGTGCCAGTAATACCAACAAGGGCCCCCAGCAGCTGTGCTAAGATGATCTCTGTCAAGTAAAAGTGGGACTAGTACATTTTCAGAGCGACAAAACTTCTTATAAACTGGGTCAGAGTGGGTACACCAATGACTTTGACTTATGGATATATATTTTTTTTGCCACAGTCACAGGCAGCTATAAATGTTACTTGCATGGACAAAAGGTAATGAAAGGCACAGGAAGTCACTCCTGCCAACAGCCATCACCCTGTACACTACTACACAACATGCTTAACAGTTTTCATGTTTGTAGTTGTAGTTTGTTATCTTCTACTTGTGTATTTCTCTGCCTCATGGCTACTGCAACAAATTTCCCCTTTTGGGATTATTAAAGTATCAAAAAGAATGAATTCAAGAAGTCACTTTTGTCAGTGGGAACTTTGATGATTGAGTGATTTTACGGGTACAAAGGCATCATGAGCCATCATTGGAGAAAGAAATGCATATCAGCATTACATTTACATTTACATTTACATTTAGTCATTTAGCAAACGCTTTTATCCAAAGCGACTTACAAGTGAGGAACAAGGCAAGCAAACAAAATCTAAGTCAAGAAGAAACAACATCAAAGCAAAGTGCTATCAAAAAAGTGTTACTGTTTCAAGAGATGTTAGAAAGAAAGGGTAGAATTTTTTTTTTTTTTTTTTTTTTTTTTTTAAGTGCAAAGGAAGATGCGGAAGAGTTCTGTTTTCAGCATTAAAGTTTGCCAACTCACACGCTGATACCAAAAGGTGCCATCTTTTGTGTTTTACATAAGAAAATGTATGTAAAATAGCATAAAAGCTAATATTTACCTAGAACAAATTATCCTGGCTGTTCCAACAATTTTGGAAGAGATTGTACGAATAATGTAAAAATGAATCCTTTGTTGGGAGATCCAGCACTTTCTAGTGGACACCAGCACTAAGTCATAAACACAGTAATAACATTCACTATCCTTGCTATTCCTAAACCTAATATACTGATTCCATTAGCAGTTATTTTCTGAATCTGCTAATGCACTTGTGAGGACTTTGACACAAACACACTCAAATCTTCCTAACTGGTCTTAATTTCATTTTAAATTTCAACTTTCCCCTAATAGCACATTCACTACTGTGAAAGGCCGCTGCACTCCAATCAAATAAATTTTTAATAGTTCTGTTTGGTGGCCTTTAACAAAGAAATGATTAATGGATTATCCTTGTATAGACCAGCCTTGTCCAACCTATTACAGCAGCAACTGAGTACATGTGTAGAAGCAGGTTTCTGTTAAAAGCGCACGAAGGAGAAAAATAGGATGGAGACAAAGTGTTTTTTACTTTTAGAAAGCAAATAAATAAATATCAGTAGGAAAAACTCCCACCTTTCCTGCTTCTGGGGGGCTCTTGGCTGTAATTGTGTTTTTGCAGTAATCCAGCTCTAAAGGCTACTTATCCTTCACGGAACAAGCAGCAACCATCTTGGTAATGAGAGGCCATGCCGCTCACTCCAACACCTAATGGTTTTGTCTTATGAAGCGGGAAGCCCTCACCTTCATTTCTGACCTCAGAAACACCATTTTTATTTTTAATAACTAACTTGTGTGGCACTTGAAGTCTTTGGTTACTTTTTAGGCAATAAGCACAGACTGTATACATCTTCCCGCCTGTGTAACAGTTAAATATAATGAGGTTTACCACACGACTTCCTGCATGAATGACTAAAATATGCTCCCCAAAAATATCTCTAAATTGCAGCATTTTTCCCCCCCAGCACAATGGCGCTACAGAGAAAAGAAGAGGCAAAGATTGCGAGAATTACTGGAAACAAGAATCTCTCTTGGCTCTTATTGATCGAGTTCTTCAATAAAATGACCGCAGTCATTTTCAATAGCAGTTAGAATTGAGGAGCTCATGTTCCATGGCAATCTGGTGAACTGCTTCAAAATGATGTGAGGAAAAGAATAGCAGGGCGACAAAACGACCGCCTGAGCCTGTGATTTAATGGTGACATAAAATGGGTTTCAGATTGTAATTTTCATAATTTTGTTCTGTGGTACTTGCATGAAATACGATGCTGAGGCGATTACTCTTCATCTGCTCGTCAGTTCTTCAGTACGAGAACAACAATGCACATTTGCACCAGTGCTCTGCGTCTCTAATGGTGTAGTCACAATTCAGACTTACTTAAAGGATCAATGCAGCTTTGTGCATTACATGATGCATTTCACTGCACAAAACTGAATAAAAGATTTTGTTATTTTACTGAGAGAAAGGCTGAGAATTTGGGAAAGCATTTCCTGGAGAGCATTTTTCTGAATACCTACTGTATAAGTCACTCAGATGTTGTTTTATACCACTACATATTTTAATACTTAGGAGAACTGTGGCCTACAAACAGCACAAGGCTCTTCTTACTGTGTCACTACACTGATCTACAGTGACTGAGATTAGATGAAGAAAGTTACAGGTACGATTGATTACAAGTAAAAGTGAAAGTAGATTCAACAGTGAAGAGCATGTGGACACAGCTAAATGGCACAAACAGGTCGACTAAAACCAGGTGGGTTGTCAAATGGCCCTCTCTGGAACACTCTCGGTGCTAAGACAAAGTAAATCACATAGAATAGTGAGAAGTTTCCCATTTCAGGTGATCTGGGTCTGAACGATTAATTAATAATCAAAATAATATCCATAAATGCACAAGGTTCATCAACTGCCTCACTCCCATGTTTGTATCAGAAAACCAAATCCCCCATCAGTCCTTCGGCATCTAAATCCCCTTCACTCTGAAAACAAAGAGAACACACGGAAACTGAGAGGTTCTGCTTTTACAGAATTAGTGTTTAACCCTGGTTATGAGTATGAATGGTGCAACTATCAAGAGAAATGAAATGGTTGAAATTGAACTGACTAGGAGAAATAATGATAGAGAAGAATGATTAAAAGCATAATTTTAAAAAAGAGTTTAGCTTCGTTAAATGAATAAACCCAATAAAACGTGCACACACACAAACAGATTAGCAGGCTCTGTGAGGATGATTGATAAAAGACCTGATGAACCCTGACCACTTAATCTGTTTCACACAAACATTTAAAGTACACAGTAACTACTAATCCACTTCCATTCACTGTGTTAATCTTCTTTTTGGAGTGGGAGGGGGGCGTCATCTTACATAATCTGACAGAGTTAAGCCTGACCCAACAGAATTCTACTGACACACTACAAACAGATGAGACCATATTACAGCCTGTGGAAAATCATTAAAAAGGATTCTAAAAAACAAAAAGGGACAGAAGAAGAATGATGGAGAGGCAGCAAATGTGGAAATTTGAAGAGAAAAATAACTTGTGTACAGTACAAAGAACAGGAAGATGAAAAGAAGGATGATGGATGGTAACATCGCAATGTTGATGGAGAGAAGAACAGTGTGACTGCTAGTGTATGGACGGCAGCTACACAGTCATATATACACAGAGGTAGCTGCTCATTCATCTGGAGCTGGAACTCCTTTAGGCTGCATGGTTGTGAATAACGTTTTGTTCAATACCACTGGTGTAATGACATTTCAGCCAGTCGTCGTGCAGCTTTCAGGCACAAGTGTACATCAGGTTTAGAGGCTGGGGGTTGCATTATTAGACAAATCAACAGTGTCTGGTATCCGGATGTTAATGATTAATCCTCAATAATAGTTTACTTGACTGAAATATATCTTTACTGATAAGATGAGGACAAGCAGTGTAACTGCACTGTAATGTGCTGCAGTAGCTGTAGTACCTGGTTTCAACACAGGCTCGTGCATCTTACTGTTTGCTTAGTGTTTTCAGTGCTCACTGTGGGAGTCGTGTTAATAGATACCACAGCAGAAAGTTGTTTTCTAGTTACTAGTTGATTAAGCCTGAGCTTTCTGCAGCTTCCTCCACAATAACTTGTTGGCAGGGCATCAACAAAACTAAAGAAGAAGTAGAAAATCAATGGAAATTAATTTTATTTTATCTTTTTGGCCACAATTCCATTCGTGCAGGTGGAAGTATAGGTACCGAAACCAACAATGGATGCTGACATGACGGCTCTCTCAACACACACTGTTCTCGCTGACAATCCCTCGAGCATGCAGAGAAGCACACTGGCATTATGCAGTTATAAACACACTCATGACATTATGAATTGGTTCCTTGCTGCGTGTGAAAGGCCAGCTCCTGCTGTTCGAGTGCATGAGGTCAACACTGGTGGTAAACCACAGTAATTATCTGTCACATACTGTACACACTATACATTATATAGATAAACTGCTGCAGCTTCAGGATTACATCCCATTTCATATTCTGGTCTCCTAAAGGCCAAAAGCAGAACATTAGATTTTACTTTACAACCACGGTAGGCAATTGGGCTTCCTTGTGACTACAATAATCACTGTCCTGCACCAAGACCACTGTGTGCACGGCATCCTTAAAACAATTACACAGTAAGGAATTAGGATTTCATGTTAGCTGCTTTGCATTAAATAGCACACAGGTAATAACTGTACCATTGCCTATAGTTTCCACCATCTATGTAACTGTCATAATTTGGCCAGAGGAGTACACACAAATTGCTAAACCATTACCAATTTAAGGAACAGCCTTTAATCACTCACTAACTTGTTGCATATTGGAAACTGTGCATTCTGTTGTCGGTGGTGTTCCACTGAGGGTTTTGAGCAGCAGGATGGTGTGTGAGAGACAAAATTAACTGCAGAATTTGTGCTGCATACTGAACTAAAGATATGATATAAACCTATATCTGTAGCTGAAATTAAAATATTTCCATTAAGACAGCAACTGTCAGCAATCTATCAAGATACAACTTACTCTTCTCTCAATGGCGCCGCACAAAGACTCACTGCAGCTTGTCCTTGGCTGAAGTGTCTACATATCAGGAAGGACAAAACTTTGCCTGATTATCTGATCACAGCTGCTAAAAGGTAAGGAAGGACGCCCAGGACACCAACAATTAAAGTATTGTTTGCTGAAAATAATGAACAAAGGTGAAATAAAGCACAGAGGCAGAAACGCTGTTGTTGCCGTCTGACCGCTAATTTTGAGCATTGATTTTCTCAGTCCACTAAATAGAAAATATTAACAAGTCTTCCTGCGGAGAACAATGAAGAACTGAACTTCAGATAGATTAATATTCAGCTTTGAACTATTTGCAATAAAAATGAAAAACAAAGATGAATCGACTGGTTCCCAAAACAATGACTGCACAAAAATAAAGACATGAGCAACATATGACAAACACTTAAAAATAACTTAGTCACAAGTGAAAACACATTTCTCTGACTGATTTTTAGTTTGACAACTCCACTGAATTCTGTTATACGTTTATGGTGATATGTGGTCCACAGCTGTACAGTGTGGTATAACATGATACTGTGTGAGTAACACTAGTTTATATTAAATGATTTTCATTTATTTATAAGTCCCATAATGTGAGTATGTGTAAACAACAAGGGGAGACGTGTTTTTCTGCAAAAGGTCAGTTGAACTGCAACTCAAAAGTGAATTTATTTTACCCTTTATAAGTCCCAAACAAAACCAAACATGTCGAGTTGTTTCCGGTTGTGTGTGCATTCATGTGAACGTTGATGAGATATGAAAGCACAAAAGGAGACTATGACAAAGAGCAGCAAGAAAAATGCCAAGAAGCAGAAAAACAGAAAGACGATGTCCCATCCTAATCAGTCTCGTCGGCCTCTCCTGCTTTTTCATCCAGATAATGCACCTCCGTCCAAGGTGAAGACATCACCTCTGACGAACCCTGCACTCCTTGACAGATTAATTTTTGCAGACTATCCCTTTAAGTGCCACTACCCCCCCAACATCAATCCAGCCTGAAATCGAGAGATGACATCTTTACCAAAAACAACAAACACAGCTATCGATACAAATCAGAGCAATTTGTATCTGAGCACGAGCACCTGAGGGAGATGCTGTGTCTCCCAAACGCCACATAAATCGCCAGCGTCCTTCAAGGTGCAGCGGAGGAGGAAAGCGGCGACGGCTTATTAGAGACTTTAAGTGGCACTTTGGTTTCAAGCCGAATGTCATTGTTTTGAGGTTGTTAGCAGCAATGAGAATGTTTAAATGCACTCAGAAACCCTGTTAGAGTGCGGCCGGCTTAGTCAGTCACAAGGTCGACAGCTCAAACAGCCATCTGAGGTGATGAAAGTGAAGGAGAAGCATTCCTGATCTCTGTGATTATCTCTGGGCCATCTACAAGACAGACAATGGGCCTCGCGTAATAATATTCTTTGTATTCTTCTCCTGAATTTCTTTTCTCAGACTTGTTTGTACAAATTGGATTCAAAGATTTATAGATGTAGTGAGGGAGGACATAAAGTTAGTTTGTGTGAGAGGGGAGGATGCAGAGAGGAGGGTTAAATGGAGGTAGATGATTTGCTGTGAATACCTCTGAAAGAGGAAAGAGGAATGATTCACCAACTGTTTTAACTGTGCAAACATAGGAAATTAAAAAACCCAAAACAATGAGTTCATTCGTCAGTGACGTGTGGTCAGAGCAGCTGTACTGAGGGAACAGTTCCATTTTAACATATGAATCTGCTTCCATATTGAAATTCCAAATCCGTTCAATAAAAGCCACTACAATTCAAACAGCTCACTTTCCCCTGTGAACAAAGGCAGCATGTTTGTGACATCTGACTGCTTGTGAAGGTAGTTTAAACAAAGTGAATATTCAAAGTATTTAAGGTATAAGAATATTAATACTCTACTTTCTTACTGCACAATGCTTGGGCCACTTCTGCCACAGAACAAATCTCAAAAACCAGCTTCTAAAACCTGCTCCATCTATTGCTTGAATCTGTGAATCACTGGAATCTCAAATATGATTTGACTTGAAAAGAAAAACTTTCAAAGACTGAAAAAGACTGTACTCAAAGCACAAAGTCATTTAAAGCATCAGCTGTACTTAGTGTATTCAGCCATCTCAGATTTGAATTAACTTGTGAATGACAGTCGGGCTGTGTTGTAATGTTTGAACCACACACATTCACATAAAGAGGGAAAAGTGATTTCAGCTTCGACAGTGAAGAACTCCCACTTCTGTCAATCTACAATCCAAAAGTCAAATATTCTCTTCATCACATCCACACTCAAAACCCTGGATTAACAATCCCAACCTGTAACCACTTTACTATTTGATGTTCAAATTTAAATTTGCTCTGTAATAGACGACCACCAGAAGTTGAAGTTTGGAGTCTTTGAAAGTCAAACACTGTTTTCACTTAAGAGTTTGTCGGTGTGCCAACAGCTCTGCCAAGAAAACTGTGCAAAAACCTTTTAGGTTAGTTTGGGATTTGGAGATACTGTGTTTGAATAACATCACTTTAAGAAAGAACATGTTCAGCAAAGTGAAACCCTCAAAACATAAATGATGTCGTGCCCCAGCAGGGAACAGCATCATTAATGAGTTAATACTTTATTAATTTAACCGTTTTAGACAATGGAGTTGGAAAAACATTTTTTCCTTCAACCTATTAGGTTTTACCTCTTTCAGAAGTGAACACATTAGTAAATGGGGGCAGAAAAATCAATCTGAATCACACTGTAATGAAATAATAGTGCCGTCAGAATGCTTAACATAATGGAAGGCCATAACTGGCAATCTGTGGGAATTATTAAAAATGATTAAGATGAGCGAGGCTCGACCTATGGATGCTGCAGGAGGTGGAGGGCTGCTGAGATTGGGTGGTAACTGGTCCGAGAGCAGCATGGAGGGAAATTTATAGTCCAGTATATTAGTGATGTGTCGGCAGAGTGGATGGAAATGTGTCTCTGTGGTGTTCAGGTTATTATCTGATCAGCACTTTGCTTGTTAGCGTCCTGCTCCATTTTTATTCATGAGCGCCGCTGTCAGATAGGTCAATAGGACATGCAATAGGTCAAGCAGAGAGTGAATTTTTAAAATACTCTGTGCAGAAGTGAGGTAAACTGCTTCAGAAAGTTTGATGTTTCATTTCAAAGGTAAGGTGGTTGATCCTGAACCAGTCTGGATTACAACAAACTGTTCAGACAATAAAATATTTCAGTTTCATGATGAGTTCACCTGCACAGTTAACATGGGTGATTGCTTTGAAACAAAGCTGGACAAGACGTAATGCCGTGCTGAAAGGGTCTCAGCCAGAGTAAAATCAAAATATGGACGGAGGGGGGAGAGACCCTGCTCTTTGTTCCTCCACATGAATTCCCATTTTTCATTTAATCATTCTTGTTTGCAAGTCTGACTCACGGTTTCTGTCCACTTCCCAGACACTCTCTCTCTGCCAAACTTTCCATCTTTCCCTCCATGCTCGCTCACCCACTGCCTGTTTCTTGGTTCATCCATAAATCCATTCGTCTTCCTGCTGAGCTTCACCATCCATCCATCTCCAGTAATGAGACTAAAGGCTAAAGTCACTCGAGGCTGGCGGAGGTTGTGTGTCAGTCTTCGTCTTTCTGTGGCTGTTTGGACAAATTTTACTTCAATTAGAAACAACAATTAGATTTGGTGAAGGTTAGGGTGAGGGGCTACAGAATGCATCATGTCAGTGAGCGTCAACTATAACATGAGAGACGGTTGGTCAGACTCAGGGCGGACATGAACCGACTCAGGTTTTTAAATCATCTCAATTACATGTGGCTGAGAAATATGTGATTGTGTCAGCATGCAGGATGCATTTCTTAAATACCTCTTTATATTAAAAAGTAATTTGTTAATAAAGGTTCCCTGCTGGGAGAAAGTTAGAGTAGACCAGACTGAACACCTTGTGTTCTTGTCCTCTTCACACCAGAGCAGAGCTCAGACTGGAAACTAAACTTGATCCTACATACAAACACACATGTCCAGTAACACAGACTGCAGGTGGAAACGAGGCGCTTTTAAGTTTGATCGTCAATAACGTGACGATCTGAGATGTCCAATTCTGCGCTGGTTAAATTGACATAATGCATTTGCTGGTCCCAAACCCTGACAACTAAACTAAACTTAAACTTTGTCCTAACCCTAAAAGCCAGTCTTGCCATGTAAAAAGCTCTGAAGTTGTGAAGACCAGCTTCAGTTTACATCCTGTTTTTAATGTGACAAACAAACATGTCTTCTGCTGTATTATAATTTATTATAATACCATTAACACTGAACAATCTGTAGTAACTTATGTTTCTGCCTTATACTCGTTATTTGATCAGAAACTTCACTTCTCAAATGATCATTTTACTCAGGTTTAAATTGCTTTAGTGTAAAGTGATGTCTTTTCTTACCATCTGCTAAATTGTCCATCAGGCTGATTTTATATTTTCCCAGCCTGAGTGTAAACTAAATCAAATATGTCTGGTGTGTAAATAAAACCAGTCGTGTCCAGCTGGTTCTCACTGCCCTGGGACCTGCAGAGGCAGCACACATGGAACATTTACATGTAGATTGAGTTAAATGGATAGTGGATAACTTGGAATTTGGTTGCCAAAGGCCACAAAACAAACACTCCTGTCCTTCTATTTATAGATTTGGTTATTTGCATATCAGTCCATCTGTCTGTCTCACACACTGACGCAGACCTTATGAACAGAAACCATCCACACACACACAAAAAAGAGAAACACAGCTGTTATTGAGCATCCCTGTCACAAGTCACAAAGCAGAAGTCAGACTGCAGTTTGTGCAGCGCGTGGCGGCTTGATGCTCGATGAATTCTCAACTATTTTATGCAGCCAGACAGCGTGCTGGTCTGTCGCAGAGCCTTACACTCAACACACAAGAGCACTGCAGCAAAATGACAAGCGGCTCTCCCAAAAATATCACATCTTTCAACAAGAGAAAATCCAACCAAAATACACAAGTTTCAGTGTTGGCAGCGCTCTCAATGCACCAGTTAAATGGTTATTTGTGTTTCATATTTGTTCGGCTCTCTGGACTTTTGCTACGAGTCCAGATCACTGCCACTCTTAGACCAACACAAAAAGACTTTCCTAAAAAACACTTTAGATTTGTTGTCTGCTGTCATGGTTCTCAAATTGAAGGGCCAGAACTGTAACACGAACATTTATGAGGTCAACAATAAAACCTCAAAACCCATCGGACATTTGCAGAATGTGTAAACCGAGTGTTTTGCAGCTGTGTTGGCCATCACACTTCTTACATTCACAGAACAGCTACAGTCTGGAAGTGTTACGGTTATTTATCCCGGGGTCCTGTCCTGAAAAGTCAGAGGCTTTGTTTATCATTTGAAAGGGTTCAGACTCAAAAAGACAGATGTCTGATGTTTGGAAAACTTTTCATTAAATCTCCTTAGAATTTCTTTTAAACCATTAGATGCTTCAGAAAAATACCCAAAAGGTTACTCAGTTTAGTTTGAACTCCAGCTCTGAACAAAAGCACTCTGCAAAGTAAACAACATGCTCCAAACGCCCTGCCTTCCTCACACCAGTCAACACGTTTAAGACAAAAGGAGTCCAAGCCATAATTAGCTACCTGTAGAAACTTATGATTGAAATGAAACGTATGATTTGATAGCCTGTGGGCGTTTGCTGGTCAAAGATCACACTGATGTAGATTATGGTATAGGGTGCACGTTCTCACAACGAGACTCACAAATTATAGTAATTAAAACATTCTTCATTTTCTTAACATGGCACTGCCACGCACAGATTTCCTTCCTTCCTTCCTTCCTTTTGCCAAATGACTGGACTGGAGTGTGAGGCTGTGAAGTCAAGTAGCCGCACACACTCTAACACGTTTGATGCAGCGTGTTTTTCCAAATAAAGAAATTCAAATTCATGACTCATTGTGTTTATCAGGCTTCATTAACTTATTGCTTTTGTGTTCATTTGCAACAATAAGCTCCTAAACGTAAATGGCATGATGCCTTGTTTAGATATTCTCAGCAGCTTCAGAAAATGTTTTTACAGCAAACAACAGATTTTGCAGTCAAAGAGCAGCTGCTCTTTAAAACTGTTGTTTTACTAAAACAGCAAACATCTGAAGGAGCAGGGAACAAATCAGAGTCTAATGCAGCAACACGACAGTAACTGGGGGGAAAAGAGTTTATCACAGACTTCACACAGTGTTCACTCTCCAGCAAGATGAATGACCACTGATGTCTTTCTGCCAAAACATCCACTTTGAAATCCAAAGTGGATGTTTTCCAAAATGCTATTATTGATGGGGTTAAAAACCAAAACCAAACAAGAACAACACATGTGATAGTGACAGAAGACGAAGGTTTGGTGCGACAACCTAAAAACAATGAGGCAGAAATAGACTAGACTCTCTCTCCACTCATTCCAACCGGTCAAGGCAGATGACCGCCCTCTGGCACTATATCAATTAGAAAAAAAATCTCCTGCCTTTTTACTACAAATCCAGCATTTGAACACATGTTCAGTTCAATCGTTGGGCCTCTGATTATGTAACATCACCCACATTTACAAAAGAATATTCATGATGTAACATCAGAACTCAAAAAGCATAATAGTATGACCCCTTTAAGGAATGTGGGTTTGTAAATAACTCATTGGCAAATGACAACATCGTGAACATTAAGAATGATTAATATTTGTTTGTGCATCAACTGTGACAGCCCTCAAGGAACAATTAAAACTCTTGAGCCTTGACTATTCAGACTGTAATGTTGATGAAGCAGGAAGTGCTGTTTGGATCAGAATCATGTTGTTCACTATAAATCATCCCGTCTTTTAACTCTAGTGCTCCGACCTCCCTTTGGATGACTCAGTTTACATCTTGACTTGCTCGGCTGAAAACATTTTCCAGCTGACATGGTTTCTTGAAAGATCCTGAGCATGAGCAGAACAGGGAGCCTGTATTTCCCCGTTGCTTCCAGACTCTTCAGTTTTCTTCTGAAGCTGACAACGCCACAAAAACAACTCCATGAAATATGAAAAAAAGAGCACAGTGAATAGGAGGTCAGTCAGCGGACACTCTTGACAGCTCCCAAGGGATGTTATCATTGGATCGAGAAGCATTTTCTGGTTCAGAACCGTCAACATTGCTGTGACACAAAGCTTGTTTTGGAGTACAAGCTCAGCCAGGCATTCTGAGGCATTCTCCAAGTCCTTCACAGCCGCTCAGTGTCACTTGGCTTTCATCTGTTCACACTTTGTTGGAAAAGTGCTGAGCAAACAGCGACATGCAAAGTCAAAGGTTGACTTTATTATCTCATTAACTTTATTTCTGAAGGTCTTTTTGAAGCTGTGCTCTAATGGGTGTCGCTTAGAATAAAAATGGCAACGAGAGCAGAAGAGCAGGGAAAACTGGAAAATAACCAAAATAAAAACACTCAACGGCAGCTACTGCTGCAAACAGTACTACAATCTCAATGTGAAAGGGTATTTTAAAAATATTTTCCTCGAGTGAAACGAATAGGTTATTAGTAAGATAAATGGTTTAAATGGATGGAGATTTCTTAGAAATGAGATTAGCTCTGGTTCAGCTGTAGTCACCATTAAGGAGATCATTTGAGAAAAGAGTAGACATGAACCAAGGTTGTATAGGGGATGGATCAGGTGCATGGTAGCACATCTCTACAGTGGCAAAAACAAGGGGTCACTAAGCATCCGAAGCAGGTGAAGATAAACATGTATGTAATCGTATGTGGATAGAAAAACATGAAGTAATTGCCATTCCAGTGGGACTTTTAAAAATAGATCATACATCCAACAGCAGACAGGCTAAGATTTCTCAGCAAAACTGATTAATCAAAAAATCCATTTGATCTTGAAATCAAAGAGCACAAGTCAGCCAAACAGAGTCAAATGAACAATCGGGAGGGTTTGAGTGTCCAAGTTCACTGCAGAATTGTTTCTAATATGTATAAAAGGTTCTCATTTAAGTATTCATACTGTGATGTAGCAGCAGTACCAGACTGAAACTGAATTCAGAACATTTTAAGGAGGCAGAAATCACAACACACATCAGTGAAGTGCGTTATTCTGCAGCTCCTATAAAGCAATACAAGATGGGAACTTGGAAAACATGTCGTCGATACACAGCTACATGCAGTGAAATTTAAATGTAGCCCACACATGCATGCCGCCTATCAGAAACAAAAAAGACTTGAAACTGAAATTTGGGCTGCAGCCAAGTGAAAATGAGATGTAATAATACATATATTTGTCTTCATGCTTTGGCAATCCTCCTCTGAACTTTGATGCCAATAAATCACTACCCACAGACTTTTAAGTAAAAAAAACAAATAAATCACAGTAATCCTGTGCAGTGATGAAAACAAGAGCCAAGGAGCTACAGACAGAAGTAAATTGTTTTGTGTGGATTTAAAGAGCTGTGCTGCTTTTTTTGATGAACAAAGCGTACTCTGGCAGGATGACAGCTGGCATGACAGCAGAGCACATTTCAAATGATTGATATGAGCCAATATCTGCTGTGGCTAATGAAGACTTCACACTGTGATTAGAATGACTGAGAGACCCACATTCATTTGATGGTTGAGTGTGTGAGTGATATGAATGTTTATGAACTATGCTTCTGTTTCAAGTGTTGCCACAGACAAATTTAGATTTAACCAATAAAAATCGGTGGTTTTGTGTTAAGTAGCAGTAAGTGAAGAGAAAGTCGATACAGAATCCTGCACAGATTTCAGTGCACACCGCTTCCTCTCTGTCAAGTGTATGAAAGACCAATGCATTTGGTCTGTCATATAAAGCATCATTGTTGGGAAAGACTAAAAATGATTCCAGGATCGTTGCTGGTGAAACTCTCTGTACTTAAACTAGAAATCTGAATTCAGTAGGTTAAGCTTAGACCTCCCACTCTTAACCAGTGGTTTCTTTCTTTTGCTGCAAATTCAAGTGTGAGTTAAGGGAGAACTTTATAAGTTGCACATGGCTAAAAGTGTTATCATTACCATCTTTTGTTATGAGCTCCTGCAGGAGAGAATAAAAAGAAAAATCCATGAAAAGAGCATCATACTTCTATTCTTCTAAAAATGGCCTGAACTAATTATAAGTGGTGATTGTTGCAATGTTTTAAACACTATTGTTTTTGATTAGTGTCTTCAATCTTCTCTAATTAGTCATTCAGCTTAGTTAAAAACTCTAAAAGTCAGGATTGTGCTGTTTTGGATCATTGTTTTAACCACTGTAACATGAAGTGCTTCAAAGTAAATGTGGTCACAGGGTCCCAATATTTTTTTCTCAATGACTCACTAGAGTCCCTAAACTAAAACGAACCAGGAACTTGTACATTGCTATAACTAACTCCAACCTTGGAACGCAGTACACCAACAGTGTGTCATGGAACTTTAACTTGAGTCAAGTACAGTAGGTTTTTGAAAAGCATGACCTGTGCAACAGTCGGGGGCTAGGGAATGAATTATGTCAGCGACAACTGACATACAAGAATTTTCATGTGTGCGTCAGAAAGGGAGAGAGAGACACCAGCTGCATTTGAAGTCACTCACAGCGTACAGCACGCGAGGGAAACTGTGTGCATGCATGTGAATGTGTGTGCGTGCGTAGGTGTGCGCTTTAAAGCTCTGAAGTATAGCTGGCTCACTTTTGAGAGTCAAGTAGCTCAGAAACTGCATTCAAACATGTCAACAACCGTAACACACCCACAAAGCAGATACTTGTGTGTGCTTGAACTGTAGACACACACACACATCCGCCTGAATATTAAGGGTGACAGGCAGCCAAAAAGAGCACAGCAGCACAGTGAGGAATCATGTTAAAGCTTGTATGGAAAGCAAAAGCAGTGTGAAGCATTTCCCCCCTTAAAACAAGAATCCTGCGTCATCATCATTGTGCAAATGAGATTCTGTTTGCATCACAACAAACACCCAGACAGGAACTTCAATTACCAAAAGAGGCACAGAGAGCGGGATGAGATCAAACAGACACGGAGCGATTCAAGGCCAACGCACAGTCTGGTGCTTGAAGGATCTATATTTGGATGTGGAGGCTGCTTGGTGGAAAGTTTCTCTCATTCGTGGATAGAGCAGAGAAGAAAAGAAAAGTGCCTGTGACTGCATCTACAGGGTTAAAGCTGCACACAAACATGTGTATGTTTGAATCCAGATGCTCATCTCAGTCTGTATGTGATCGTAGGACATCAGAAGACCACATCTCCAGGTCGACTCTGACTGTTCTTTACACCTGCTAATCCAACTGACTGACTTTGGTATGGACCCAACTAGAAGTCAGATTTCAACCAACATCTGCACACAGTCTTAAATAGGAATAATATAACTTCCAAGTTAAAAATATTGATCCGTCTCCACGTTTTAAGGGAGACTGGAAACCACACACACCTCATACACAAGTGTCTTCTGGCTTTCAAATTTGCCTCATCGTGCAGCATGGTGCATGTACACACTAGTGCTTTCTGCACTGACCCGCCTCTTCATCTTTACATTGTGAAGACATGAAAGTAAAAATAAAAAAGGTTCTTTTCTAGGCTCTGGGAAAGCTTCAGATACAAAACCTCCACTGATTCAACATTCATAACAAAGTGGCGTTGAAACATTGGCATCAGTCATCTTGTGTGTCACTATACAAACTCAGATCAGTGGCATTGAGAAGGACTAAAAACGGCACCTTGGCATAGTACTGTATATGGTGAACGTACTTCAGTCTCAATTCAAACACATAAAAACGACGAGGGTAATTATAGTGCACACTCTGGATACTGTGTGTGAATTACTAGTTGCTATGCCAACCGTGTGCTGACCAGGGAGTCAGTGAAGTTCATCTAAAAAATAAGTTGCATGTTCACATTGAACTTTAGCTCTTTAATCTCAGAGGATTGTGCTTCTTACGCTGAACAGGTAAAATCAATTTACTGATAATAAATTATAACAATAAAATAAAAAATGTTAGAAATTCTAACAATGACTGTTTTCAATAATAAAACGGTCATCGTTACAAAATTAAATGTATCTGTTTGATTTCCTCTTTAATGCTGTCGTTCCTGATCCAAGGTGAACATTTAAAATGCTTAATTAATAATTCATGAATGAAGAAATTATTTGTAAAACATAAACAAAGCATCACGTCTTGGTTCTTTATGAAACTGTAACAGCTGTTTTTAACTAATACATGGTTCATAGGAGAGAAAAGAGCTACAGACCATGATTCATTCAACATTTATTAATGATTCTTTTAAGAGTCACAAAAGGTCCCTGAATCAGTAACAACAATATTCAGGTGAAAGCAGTGAGGCGGGATTTTTGTAGAGTTCAGGTAGAATCATCATTTGTCAGGTTCATATTTTTTCCTGCTGTCATCATTCTGCCCTCTTTGTATTCATAATTTAATTTGGTCATCTGATTGAACTCAAATGATAATTAAACAAGATTTAATGGAAAAAAGGGAGGAAGCAACGAAATGAAAGACAAGAAGAAACAGAGCAACAAAGACCCGACAGTCAGTTTCAATATTTCAATACAATCAACTAAAACCAATGTGATTAAAAGCTAAATTGTTGTACATTTGGAAACAATTTGAGCCAAAAGGTGAAAAAACAGCAACAGGAGCTGCATGGAAACAAAACTGTGTGGGAGTGAAGTCCAAATCACCGACGGGCTCAGTGCTGCAGCACTTTAGTGAATGATGATGAAATGGCAGCACAGAAACCTGCTGGACTGATTTCTTTTGTCTCTGAGACAAAGACTAAATCTAACTGCGTCTATCTCAGACCTGCAATAAAAACAAATACCTGGAACAGTCCTTTCTGTTAGTTACCCGGTGCCCTGCAGCATGTCCATAAGTGCTGAAAAGCAACTTCTGTTTCTCCTTGAGCAGCAGATTATCACCTCACTGAAATAAATCCTCTTCCTCCGCAGAGGGAATGGGATTCGGAGGAAGTGGAGGTGACACTTTGCAACACAGAGCCTTTAATTCTGTTCAGAACAGAGGACAAAGTGGCTGCACTAATTCTGTCCAACACACCTCAAAGTTAAAGGTGCACCTCACCACTTTTCTCCAGTCTGTCATCTCATGTTGAATATATGTAAATATATTTAAACAGCAAATTCTAGTTTGAAAATAGTTATAAGGTTGTTGTAGGGCTACGTGTGATGTTAGGACTTAAGACAATGTCTCATGAGTCATCATCATTTTTTACTTACTACTTTTTTACTTTTATTTTTAGTTAAAATTTTAGAGTCCATGACCTCCAAACACAACATGATATTTCACAACTCTACAAGTTTGACAAGCTAAAAACTACATTAACTGACTGGCAGTAGATTAAATCTTTGAAGGCCCCGAAATTTGTCTGAAAGAAGCATCTCCTGAACTGGCAGAATTTAAAAAGATGATCACATATTAAAAAAAAAAAAAAAGTAATGTTGGCAGCTAAAGGTCAAATGTTCCATTTAAAAGTCTGAATGTAGACTCTACTTTTACTTTCATTGGAACTGGCTGCTGAAATGATTCACAGGCAACATTAGAATAATGGAAGCAGTTACACCATGTACTGACAACAAACCTGCAGGTAAAACCCACAGATAAATTAGTATCTGCACTGCCGAGTGTGTTTTTAAGCCTGAAGAAACTGAACATCCAGCTTTCTTTTCTTGTGAGTGCACGTGCATCTCTTCTCGACTCCAGCGTAGATGTTCTTCCTGTGCCTGTGATTACATATGCCTGATGTGTACAGTACTTGCATGTACACACACACACACACACACACACACACACACACACACACACTCTTTGTACACAAGTACAAAGAGCAGCCAACAGGTGGCTCCCACAAGGACCGGTTGCTCGTCTCCCTGGAAACTGTTGTCATATCAACCGCAAAGTAGAACAGTGTGTGTACAGTTAGAGTGCGAGTGTGTGTGTGTGAGTGTGTGTGCGCGCGAGTGTGTTTGAGTATACGCATAAACACAAATCTGCTCACTGGAGACTGGAGCACTCTAAACTCTCAACACTATGTTAAGAATCAAACGCTCAGAGGACGTTAAACCTTCATCTGAGCAAAGATACATGAGAAATTTGAATTTCAGACAATGTTTAACAATCAACGACTGGATTGATCCGATTCTTTAGTGTCAAAGTTCAGTCTAAGATTCAGTATAAGACTTATCTGTAAAATACAAGTGGTGGGAAGTTTCAAGACTGGAACTTAACTCCACAACAATACGTGAACATGTCCCATGACACAGTTTGACATATTTGAACAACAGTCCCTCTGGGCTACTGAATGCACCACAGTCTAGTGAGTCACTTTCAAGTCCTGAGACAGTTGAATTATTAGTCTGTTAAATTTGACCATTTCTCCAAAGCCCATTACGACATAGTTGAGCAGGAAAAGGGCAGAGGAAAAGGTAAGAGGAGCTGATTCAGCACTGGGTGCGTGATGTCCGATCATTACATTCTGACAGATTTATTTTACTAATAAGAGGTGTGACCTCTTCAAAAGCCCTCCGTTGAAAGACGTGTGGGTTTATTTAAGAAGTGTTTCACTATGTGCAAAGTTTTAAACAAAGTGAAACCTTTCTACTGTACATTTAAAATGAAAAATTCAAAGCTTTAAACCTCTGATGAAAGTAGACAACAAAGTCTCTGTTGATGGAAGAAAGTTTTGATTAAAACAAATTAAAAACTGTGTTGTTAATGTATGACAGGACGGGTAAGTGATCAACATACCTAGAGACATGAAATGACTCCACAGCAGTATTTTCACATTGGTAGGATTACCATTCTTCATTTTATGAACTTAACAAATTCACACCAGCTGTTCATTTGGCAGGTTTACACCTACATACACTGATTAGAATAAAAACAATATTTTGCTTCAGCTTGGAAACGAGCACTGCTCTCCAACAATACTTTCCTTATGGTCAACTGAACAGTCCACTCGATGTTCTGACATTAACACAGAAGACTCCTTCAAGTCAAGGGTTTTGAAGAGATGCTTCAAAAACAAAATGATTCCAAATGATACAGCAACCAAGAGCCAAGTTTGTGATCTCTGATGTATTTTCACATTTGCTTAAGGCAGTGAACGTAAATATCTGTCATCTCCCACACAATGAAATCCGTCAGTCACTGTGTCTCGAGAGGTTTCAGATGAACCTAGAGGGCTGAGGGTGTCTCAGCACTGATGGCTTCAGACAGACAGCCTGCTGCGGCTGAAAATACTCGAGATGTTGACAAGACGCAATCATCAAGACAAATAATCAAAATTATGCATCATAAGCAGAGCGGGCAAACTGCAGAGAGCACTTCAGGTATTCCACTGGCAGACAAGCTCTTGGATGGAAATTACAGAAAAAAAAGATCAGTAAGCAAAAAAACACAAAAACATTTGATTCCAATCACTAGTGTTGATTTCATTAACAGCCAAATCCACAGCGTCTACTTCCTCCTAACATGAGCTGCCATTAGACTGATGCGGATCCAGGTAAAGGTGTTAAATTACCAAGTTACTTTAATTTCACAGTTTAGTGTCTAAATGACTCTAATTCAGTTTTCAGAATTATCAGAGAGCCGCAGAATTCAATGATTCTTCAGACCCCGAAAAAGGTTCACAGAAGTATGAGGTCTCAATGAATACACATCATCCTGCGTCACTAATGCCGCGCCCCACCGGTTATAGTCAACGTGAGCTCTCATGTACCTGTGAAAGTGAGCAAGCTCTGCCCACAAAGTGGCGACAAAGGTGACTGAACACTTACAGAAGTTCTAACTCCGAAGATAAGATCTTAGAGAAGTCTTAGTAGTGACCCGAGGGCCAACACACAGCCTCAGTTCATTGTTACATCACTCAATTTATCTTACACCCACACAAAACGTACGCTGCACTGCTCAGTGTTTGTGTGACGTTCAGGGTTTGAAGCTCATATGTTTTCTTCTCCAGTTTATCACATTGTTCAAACGATGACAGACTGCACGAATCGAGAACCTGATTCCTCCTTTGACCGCTACATGTTTGAGTGTGAATGTATTCGTCTGTGTGTAGGGTCTCTTCTCATTCAGTGCTGACAAACGGACAAATATGTGACATGACAGCCACTAATGGAAAAGTCTAATGGTGTGATTTTCGCTCGCCCTTTCTGTTTTTATTTCCCCCCCTACACTCGCAGAAATGGTCACCTCAGCTCTCTCCACTTTTGCCTCATCAAGCAACATCTGTCTGTGCTGTGTTCCCACCTTTAAATATTCACACACATCAGCACGTTACATAATGTGCTCTTTGTGCAAACCGACACCATTTCCACATATTTCCCAGCTTTCAGTTCTCCATCATTACCTCCTCAGTGATTTGAACCAGACCAGACTTGTTTACATGCAATATTCCAGAGGTTAGATGATTTCTTGCAGAAATACAAATAGGTTATGTGCTACGTGTGGGGACATTCTGTTGCTACAATACAGGGAGCAGCTCAGGCATAGAGAAAAATCTGAGCTAGAGATAAATTACACAATGAGCATTGTCAGTTAATTTTTCCAGCATTATAAGCTGAAAATCTGCTTTCTTATGAGTTTCATGCTTTTGGCTAGTAGCTCTAGGCATTTCCTGACCCTGTACGGGGTTCAAGAGATGAAAACAGACTGCAGATGTTCATGTAGTGTTTACTGTATTTTGATATCAGTGCCTACAGACAGTAAATGTGAGAAACTGAAACCCCAGCAGAGTTTCTCTGTGACATTATGTGAAATGTTTCAGCATGTGTAACCGAAACCCAGAAGAGCTGATCTGTGAATTGTTACTCGTGTTTTCTTGCAGCTGCCTTGCATAATTCAACCAGCAGTGAAAGAACATACATGATGCATGTAACCATGCAGAGGTGCCATTTAAACATTACATCTGTTACCGTCTGTCTCTGGCTCCGCTTGTTACACCTCAGGTCAAATGAGTATAAATGCTTCTACTCAACCTCTGATCCATGTGAAGGTTAGTGGAAATACATTTGTGGTTGATGAAGATGACATCTATCCACCTGTTTCAAGTCTAATAAAAGTCTATGTGCAAAGCGTGTTGATAACAAGTGTGGATTTGTGTCAAGTCGGAGCTTTAGTTTGAACTAAAACATGGCTCCATATCAGTTTGATGAACTGACATTAGAAGAAAACTAAATGTAGGAGTAAAGAGTGTATGCAGACTTTGTGTTTCATTCTCTTTATGTACTTTAGTATTCAAGCATGTTTATACAAAGATAGGAAGAGTCTGGGAAACAGAATTTGGGAAAAGAAGAGACCTGGGTGAATATCTGTTAGCAGGAGGCAGGAGTTTGGCTGGTTGCTTGTCTCTTTGCTTTGCTAATGAGCAGCTCATTTAAATGAAGGAAAGAGTTCCTGCAGTGAGAAAGATGAGAGAAATCCAGTGGGACTGAAAAGACGGGAGGTGGGGGGGAGGATGGGGGTGGTAAGAGTGGAGGTGAGGAGGAAAAGAAACCGTTGAGAGTCATGAACAAAAGTGGCTCAGGAGTTTTTTGGTTCATCACCAAGAAGAGACTCTGAGCACATCCTTTAAATCTATTAATGCCCTTTATGAGTGAAGATATGCATCGTTTTTAAAGAAACCTTCTCAATATAATGTTCTAGATTTACTCAAGACAAACAGAGGGAGAGGGGAAAATCTAGTTACTCAGTCTTATCTGGTTAAACCTCTGCTCAGTCCCTTCCCTCTCTGCACGGTCACTGCTTTCTGCATTGTGCATGTCGACTCCTTGGTGTGGCTCATTGGGAATAAAAATGGAACAGAGCCACTGTTAATCTAATGAGTTACACCTGTGCTTCTCCCGCTTTGAATCAAAATGTCTGCTGTGAAAACATCTCTGCAGCCAAACTGACAATTTTGCTGTTCTCATTTACATATCTTTCCACATTCTGTTGCCAGACAACTGATCAGCATAAAATAATGGGGCATAAAAGCAACCTTTTAATTCCTGAGACCCAGATGAAACCACCATTTCAAAGACAAAGTTGTCTGCTTAGCTTCACTAGCTCACCTAAGCAGGGTTAAATCAACATTTTCTAAACCCAACACACACTAAAGTGACTGGAGGTCTTTTTAGTTTGATATCTGACTGAAGGAGCCAATGCATTAAAAAAAGATGTCTTCAGTCTTAGCAGACATTGTGTAGACGTGATATCAGAGCGGCTGGGAAAAGGGATGAGACAATGAGAAAGAGCGAATAATAAATCATTCAGCTGCAGTGTTAGTGTGAGTTAAAGAACCTTGATAACTGGGAGCCATGTCTCTTTTCCCCAGCTCACCCATGGCTGTGCTGTTCATGTGGGTGTTGTCTGTAGCGGGTCACTGTGTGCTAGACTGTGTGTAAAATACTGTGATGACTCAGGACTAGCACGCTCACCTAGCTTCACCTGAAGCCATTATCAGGCTGCTGCCTCAATCTCAAACATGGACTTCAGCATTTTATTTATTCATTCTTCAACACACTCATTTCATGCATAAAGTATTGCAGCAGTGAAGTGAACCTGCTTTCTCCTGTGAGTTATTTAAACAATTCTTGAGATAAGTGGATGTTTAAATAGAAAACCTGCATTTTATACTTAGTCTTTTGAAATGAGATTCTCTAGCAAACAATTGTGCACGACAGAAACTCAAGAGTCCGATTGTCAATTTCATAATGTGTGGATTATATCTGTGTCCAACAGGTTTTCAGGTTTGTCTCCGATTAGATTTTGTTGGTTAAAGATAATTCCACATATGTCCACAGTTCAAAACAGATTATGAGTGATCACATTACATAGCTGCTAACGTCTCAACTTCTCTTTGTAAAAAACATGCTGTGTTTTGTTGCATTACTTATATATTGTGTTACATAGCAGTGACACGTCTGCACTACTACAGTGACAATGAATCACGAAAGTTGACTCCTACTGTTTGCTCCTAGTGCCTCTGAGAGGTTAATAAATCAGGAGAGGCATGTGAAGACGAGGAATGCACCCTGAGAGCCTCGCTGAGGTGACGACTCCATCTTGCTGATAATTGCACATTTTAACCGGCGGGGCATGTTATGGATAATTGGAAGCGCTTGCCTGCTAAACGGCAGCGACTAAGCAGCGAGGTAATTCTTGCAATGTATTCTTCAAGGTGTAATCACTTTCATCTTTTCTGGGGTGAGCGTGCTGGCGTGTTCTCACAAAGGATCGTCTAAACACAAATGAATGTGCCTTTGGCACAAAAACCACTCGGACAACATGGAGGTTTATCTTCTCCAGATCTCATCTGCTGGTTCCAGCTCGGAGTCTTTAAAACCTGAAATTTTTATGAAATTTGACTGAAGTCACATTTGTTCAGTTCCAGGATGCTTCAGTGACCATGCATGTTGTTTTATTCTGGACGTCAGCTAGGCCTGTGCTACATTAGTACAAAAGAAATATGGGAGTTTACATTACAATACAACTACTTAAAAGTACTATTGTCTTGTTTGTAAGAATTTACTGCTTTGTCATTTCATCAACATGGGACCTGAATGTAGATTAGAAACTGATCGGATCTTGGCCTTTTGTGTATGTCTTCAGCTTCTCTTGCTGTGCGCTGACCGCTCTGATGAAGATGGATGACTTCTTTTGTGTGATGACAAACCTGCTGAGCCCTTATCAGAAGCTTAGCTACACCATGTCAGCTCAAAGAGACAGGAAACAACCTTACACCTCATCTATCAATCCAGCTTCGACTTGGTTCTCTCTGATAAAGAGCCTTAAAGCCAAACAATAAGCACATGAAATGTCCTGTATGGAACCACACTAAAAACAGAGTCCCTCACCTTTGAGATGTGGAATTGCATCAAACCTCTCTGTAAAGCTTATGTGTCATGTTTGTGCCAGAGCACATCTGTTGGAGGCATTGTGGATTTCTAATCCATTTCCCCTGGTAAGACATTTACTCCTGCTGGGAAGCAGCACAGTTTGTCGTGACCGTAAATAAAGACTGTCCATTACCAAAATAAATGAACAGTGTGTTTGTTTAAACCAAAAAGATTCTTGCTGGAAGGCAAAGAAATGAGCACCAGCATAAAATATGACTGACTAAGTCGGCCTAGGAGGTCTCCAAGCAGCATAACATTGCATAAATCAATGAGTTGAGAGGACAATGACCTAACTGACCAGTTTGCTGGGTCATGATTCATTAATTGAACAACATTAGGCCTTAAAACATTAAATCTTGTGTATAATAAATTGGATTGTGTCTCAAGTATTTGTACATGTCCAAATTCATGTCAGGCTCTGTGCTTCAATTAGCAATCTGAAAGTCTAATTCTTGATTTATGCCTCAGCCTACGCTGTTGTGAGCATTTATACTCGTGTGCTGGTATGCTTCTGTCTGCAAACTGTTAGTGATGGGGTTTCCATGGCACAGTGGCGTCTCTTTACCACTGTGCTTTGCTACGCTATAAACAACGGGGACTGGAATTTCTGCTGAAACTGAGCTGATTATGTTGGAGATGGAGCTAATAAGTTGTTTTACTGCATCATACTATACATATTACTGCAACATACTATACATGTTACTGCATCATACTATACATGTTACTGCATCATACTATACATGTTACTGCATCATACTATACATATTACTGCATCATACTATACATGTTACTGCATCATACTATACATATTACTGCATCATACTATACATATTACTGCATCATACTATACATATTACTGCATCATACTATACATATTACTGCATAATGATGCATTTGGGCCAACATGAGTTCACAGAAGGCTCCTGTATACCTCCGTTTGTCCTGTTGCTTCCATCAATGGTTAAATTATCAACCACCTGCTTTTATAGAACACTCAATGGTCGTTTTTCATATTTCTGTTACTGTAGTATTTTTGCTTTTGTGAGCCTCATCAAACTAAAGGTGCCTGAACAAAAAAGAAATGTTTAACTATCCAAATGCTTATGGTCTGGACTGTAGCTGATACATGGACAACCTACGCAGCTCATTATTTTTTAACAGCCTCACCTTTACAGTTCCTTACTGCGAGCTCTGCCAATACCACCAGAGACCGCCTGCACCGTTTAACACCACCACACTTAATATAGAGGCCATTCTCTCCTGTGGTCTCACATGCCTTTCATCGCCTACAGTTATTTGCCAGCTGGTTGACTGCTGTTTCAAACAAGGTAATTGTGGTTTTGATTCTGGGTTGTTAACATTTTGAGCCGTATCTGGCTATTGCAATAATACACCTAATTGTCCCTGCTGTGGAAATTTGGCGAAAACCAAAGCCTTTTAATTATATCAAGTGCTTATTCGCTGCATGTGTTCGTATTTGTGTGTGTGTGTATTTGAAACGAGGGCAACCTGCTGCTTTCCAGATAGCCAACCAGATCAATTGATAAAAATATAAAAACTTTTAAAAAGCCATAGTGTGAAGTCCTTGTCTGGCAAAGTCCCTGTCTTCTCATCTCTGGACAAACTCCTGGACCCTTGTTATCTCGACGTTCTCAATCAACGGTGACTTTAAACGACAGACAGCTACATTTATGTCCCCAATAACAAATGACAAGCAAATGGACGACCGCTGATCTATCGTTCCACTGAAGCTCTTACTGCTGTCAGCTCATCTTCAGTTAGCCGTGATGAAAAGGAAAAATTGGCCCATCCCCACGTACGAGTGACTCGGGCACTTTAGGACAGGCTGTTATGGCTATTGGTATTGACAGAACAGGATTTATGGAGCTATAGGTATCGGACCAAACTGTAGTTAAAGACTGGACACAAGAACAAGGAGCACTGTAACTGGAGATATAAAGGGGAATCATTCAAAACTGTGGATGAATATTGGAAGAGACTAATACTTTGCATTCAGTTGATGCAAAAAAGCGATGTGCTGGAAGAAGTGCTGGACATCTGGTGATGTTACTGGTCACCACTGACTGTGGCTGGTTTCATTCAAATTTAAAAGAATTCAATATGACAGCATATCGCTGAAATTATTTCACCTTCACAAATTAATCCACTGACGTACTGAAACTCAACAGCAAAGAAAATAGCAGGCTTGATTAAAGCAAAAGGTTAAAATTATTTTATCCAAAAATCAATTTGAAAAAGAACTTGACAAAAAAAAAAAGTTCAAATATTTAGGATTTAACATTTTTATAATTAACACATTCATTCCATAAGAATGAGATTGTCTCAAAGTAAAATGACTTAGTTTAGGAGAGAGTTGGAGTTTTGTAGCTGTATTATTAATCCTGTGAGGGCCAGGAGGAGCTTGATGCCTTATGAGGGTAAGAAGAGAGAAGGAGGCGGTTTGACTGAGCAAAGGTTCGAAGTTCAGCAGAAACCAAATCTGACAAGATGAGATGAGCTCAGGGGAGAGACCACGAGCAACTAAAATACCTTTTTTCTGTTTGTCCGACTGCAGAAAGTCAAGCTTCAACTCCCTGAGATCTGTAACAAAGCCCTCCCCCTCCCTCCTGACGATTCCCTGCAGATTAATAACAACCAGCAAAGTGAAAGAGTAAAAGCCTCCATCACAGAGAAACAGATGGCACTTTGAATTGAAGATAATTTAGCTGTTATTATATTGTGCCATCAATAAACTACATAAAAGCAGCTAATGGTGAATAATTGCCCTGTGAAAGAACAGCAAAGAATACTAATGAAGCAATTTAGTGTGTTTCTCCAGAAGACCTCGGTCCCGGTCTTAGAGTGTTTCCGTAGACAGAATAAACTGCTGAAATGGCTCGGTTCACTTTGAGAACGCTCATTCCATAAATGAGATCTCAGCCATTGTAAATGTGCCATCTTCCCTCCAAAATGATTGCTGGAATCAAAGTGGAGCCCATTACAGGTTACTAGAGGATTTATGGTCTCCTGTTAAGACCTTTGCTTACAGAGGTGTTATTGGTTACAACGAGCCGCACATCTACATTTATAAAACACTCACTTAGGAATCTGTCGCATTACGTTTGTTGAGATGATGCCAAAAGTTCTGTCGGCCTGCACAGTTTACACTGGGGGAGTGATGTGGCACTAAGGGATACGTAAAGACACATGCAGCGGTATCTTCCAAGAAAATCTCTAAATCGCAATAGACATGGATGCGATGATATTAGGTAACAAATACAATTGATGCAGGGCTTTATTCACATCACACACACCTAACTAGTAATGAAGTGACAGCAGATAGTAATTAGTGAACATTTGATTTTAGTGCTTTTGACATTTTCCCCAGCCCAGACTCGACAGTCTTAACTTTAATACCACTAATGTTTTAAACACATCGGTAGAAACGGCAGAGTGAGAAGAGTAGGGCGGACAGTCTTTTCTTCTGGCCAAAGCCCGTCCACCTAAGTGGCGTCTACAGTAGCTGAGGTGCTGTGACACAGTCAGCAAAACTCTGTTCACCAACCACAACCTCTGCACACAGTGAACTGCAGCTCTGAGTATGTACAGTGTGTGTCACGCACACGAAACAGCGAAGCAGGAGCTGGAGAGCAGCCTGGGGCTTCATCTCTGTGTCCTTGTGGATATCTTTCATCCTTCCTTATCTTGCTGTCCTTCCTTCCCATCCTTCACATGCCCTTAAACCCCCACCACTCAATGCAAGATGGTACGATGAGCAGTGTCCCCTTCTGAACATCTTCTTACAGCGGCAACTTGTTTGTGTTTCTATTTTATTTTATTAAACTCTGAAGCTGCAATTTTAACATATTTTAAATCTGTTTTCCACAAAGTTTAATTTGGAGAAACGTGATCTACTAGACTGATTGTTGATTGTACTAATCAAAGAGTCAAGAGAGGATATCAAGGTCAAAATTACTTCATTTTTTTTTTACAGGTTCAACACTGGAGCAGAAAGAAATCTTGTAGAGAAATGAAGTGGACGACAGCAATAAGCTGCCAAATGTGCATTAGTAACAGGATAATTATTACTCAGTGTTACAGGGGTTTCTATAAGAAAGAGTTCCATTTGAAAACAAAACAAAAAAAACTACTGACAGAACTACTGGGCTTCAAAGCCCCACATCGTTGGCACATTGACATCTAACAAAAGCAGAAGATCAGAGCGTCAAGTGATTACGAGCTGCTGTCTGCTGGAAAAGAAAAAACAGGAAACATCAGAGCTCTAAGCCTGGACGAACACAGATCACAGAGTCAATTGACAGTTCAGATTAGCAGCATTATAGCAAGAACAAAGTCTCTTTTTAAGACTCCTCTATATCTAGAACAAAATGCAATCAACAAGGAAAGTTACAACAGCTGCTGCAGCATCATTTAGAGTGTAAATCTGCTGCTACGGGACGGATGAGGCCAATTTGTCTGCTGAGCTGTCACTCAAATTCAGAAAGGCAGTCACATCAAGTTGCTCAGCTTTTAGCAGGCATTATAACTTAAGTGCCGTCCTCTCATACACAAGCTGAAATAGGAACTAAAAAGATGGGAGCAAATATAATTTGTGCCGGTGCGTGTCTGGCAATTTTTTTAACCATAACCACCAACTACAATATAAAATCTTTTACAAGCTTTATGGAAAATGGCAAAATGCAAACAGTTTTTAATGTATTACAGACTTTAAAGTGCATATAACTGAAGAAATTATAGATTTATGAAAGAAATTAAATGGAGATTCCATTGAGCCAAGAAAAGAAAGAAATAAAATATGAGACGAATAAAGTGGAAATGAGGAAAATCACATTCCATCGCTGACTTCCCGTCTGAGTCGTTTCTCCTCCAATTATACAGTAATTGAACTGAGCCGTACAGGATCATAATAAGACAATTAGTCTAATTTGTTTGAATTGAAAAGCCAATTAAAGAATTAGTGAGCAGCGTTGAAAAGTTCACCGCATTATATCTGTGTTCCAAACGAGCCGGTCATTCGAGGCTGCTGAACCCGACTGGACCATCAGAAAAGCAAACAAACAGGGCGTCTTCAACAAATATCAGCACGTGTAGATGAAGAGCAGCTCTTAAACAGGTCTTACTATGACCGAGACATCTCTCGTGCCACTGAATCGTCATTGTTCTGCGTTACTGACATGAGCTCCTCTCAAGCAACACATTTCATTTTGTACCTGGCGTTACGTTTCCTAAAGAAAACCCACACCATATATCTATTTTCACTCAGTCAACGGAAACAGCAGGTGGTGGTTATGTGCCGTTTGACCTTCCTCGATTCACTCGAGACATTTAGGGGTGTCATGTCTATGTAGTCTACAGAGGTCTGCTAGGACTGTTCCCCCTTCAAGCAGATCTTCTAAAGTTAAACCTTCCTTCACAAGTAGAACCTGCACCTCCTCAGCTCACAGCGTTCACAATGAGCGTTTTATTGGGGAGACTGACTAAACAAACACGTGCTAAATATGAAGAAATACAGAAATAGAACAGAAGGTAAAAAGGATTTGTGAAGACAAGAAAGTAAAGAAGAAGAAACTCAATGTGATGTTTGTGTCAGATGAGGAAACAGAGATACAGGTCAACCCACACACACACACACTTTATATAAACAGTGTGAGGACACTCATTGAACAATTCATTCCCCTAGCCCCCCAGGCCATGCTAATCTACTCTGTTTAAATTTTTAATTTATTTAATTTTTTATTAATTGTCCTAACCCTAACCATCACAGCTAACTGCCTTACCCAAAACTTTACCCCAAATAAAATTTTATTCTAACCCTAAAATCCAGTCTTAACCCCCAAATCTCTCTTTAAAAAAAAAAAAAAAAAAAAACTTTCTCATTATGATCCCCGGCTAAAATGTCCTCACTGTGTAAAAATGTCCTCAGTCTAATGGTTAAAAATTCATGCTGGTCCTCACAGTGACAGCCATAGAAACACACTTGAAGGGTGAGAATCCCTCTCTCATTACCCATAATCCACTACAGCCCAGGCTGTCAGCAAAGTCTCTAAGGACCAAGGATCATGGGAGCTCTGAGAAAGGTCAGGGCAAGCGAGTACCAGCTGGGCCATAAACAACACGCACACACACACACACACACACACACACACACACACACACACACGCACACACACACCATCAGTTTGCCACTTTCTTTTCTGTGTGCTTCTTGCTTCTTTTCCTCCCTCTCTCCCTTTTCCCTCCACTCTTTTGCCGTTACATCATTCTTAATATTTTTCTGTCTATCCATATTTCCTCTCTCCCCCCTCTGCACATTCATTTACTTTTATGAAAAGGAAAACAAACACATTAACCTTCAGGGAGGAGGCGCAAAGGGGGCAATCTCGAACAGGAAACACATATTTAATAGCTGTGGCTTTTGCTCAGGAATCATCTCCAAACTGAAAACAAGATGCGTCAGGATTAGAGTTATTTTCCACCTCAGCTAAACAATTTAATAGAAAAACCCCTCGACATTCAAACAGTGAGAGACTTGCAGCAATAAAATAGAAAAGAAACTTTAACTAATGTATCTGTGAGTTTCAGTACATGAGGTATGGGTGGAGTGCTACACATTTTATTTAACCTCTTTCACACTGTATTAAAAAGTTAGCGCATCCGTCTCTGATGACGCAGTGAAGCAAAAAGCAGCAGGTACAGCAAATCCGATGACGTCTGTGTCGTCTGTAGAAAAGGCCATCAGGCTTTACACCTAGTTAACATGGATCAGACTCAGACAATTAGCACATGTAACTGTGTGGTCTGCATATGACCAACCTCCATGACCTTTTATAAAGAGCAAGACTGATGCAGACGCACAACTACATTTGCATCTGCACATCGTGGTAATTAAAATGCACAAGAACACAAACACCTCCATTAATGTTAATGACCTCTGGTGTGCTGCTGCTGCTGCCGCCAGTGTGTTTGTGCGTGTTAATTCAGTTACTTAATGATGATGTCAGTGAATGAGGAAACTGTTGTATTGTCTGTTTTATTCACTTCCTGAATGAATGAACCTTGTACGTTATTAAAAATACACACATTAGCATAAATGTGAGGTAAAAGTACAAACAGCTAATTTATGTGAAAACAGTCAGAACAAGCTAAATTATTTAGGTATACTGGTAACTATCAAGTCCTGTGGGACGAGAGCAATACAGGCTGCAACTATGAGCGAAGCTTCCTGCCTCCATAGTGCATGAACTTGGTAACATCACAGTATCACACTGAACACAAACGTATGGTAGCTTTTGAATGCTGTTGAACAACTGGTACATTTTGTTTTAGAAATAATAAGTAGTGAAATCCACTGTGTCCGAAAAGACACGTGACGAGAACCAACTCCACAAATGGTTTCATAAGGAAAATTCAACAGTAAAATTACCATTTCATCAGTTGAGTTATTAAGACAACGTGAAACAATCTGGAAACCATCACACTAATTCATCCTTAATGTCGTTTGTGTGATTAAATCAACAAGAGGCCTAATTTGAAGCAACAGATATAAACACAGAAAACTCCTCAAACCTTAATATGCGAGTTTGTCGTCACTGCTAATGAACAAGTCCAAATTCGACATGTGTGCTTTAACCTGACTTTAAATCAATACAATCTCAGCTGCACACACTTCAAGTTTTGCTTCTAATGAGAGACTCAACAAGCCCAGTGAGCTCTGCAGAGTTTTTATTTAAATCTATGACAGAAGTGTCAAAAGTCAACACGCTATTGTTTCCTGAGTCATCGCTGAAACAGGTGATCTGCACTCAACAATAAAAGCCAAAGTGCTCTGTTCTAGTCAGTTTCCTGCTAATTAGAAATACAGAAATGTCACCGTCAGATACAATCAGTCTGCAGATGTGCATCTGTCCCGGTACTGGATTTGTGTCTGAAGGTCAGACAGCTACACGTGCATGTTATCCAAGGAGACACTACAACATGCAGCAAGTCAGCACAGAATAAGATGAGATGAAGTCAGGTTTCTACCACTTCAGGAGTCCATCTGCTGTGTTTTTAATACATGCATGTCATACAAGCAACTGTCCTGCAGTCGATTCAGAAGTGAGCTTCCCTAAGCTCTAAGAACTCTGCTAAGCTGTTTACTAATTAGATATGGGTGAAACTGAATCCATTTTGCAAACAGACAAACACTATTCGACATTTTGCTTTGACAACATTAATATATGTAAAATGACCACGATATGCCACAATGCAAGTGTTTGGGGAAGTGCTGCTGATTGGTCACGGCTGTGATAAACTGTATTTCAGGCTGGAGGCGAGAATAAAGGTCAACATATTAACAGGCTCGACCAGCGCTTCTAGTTGCACTGCTATTGCAACTTGAACAAGTTTTGCCAGAAGGAGGTGATGTTGTATTCATGAATGTGAAATGTGCTGCATATGAATCAGGACATTTGTTAATAAAAATTATATTACAACAGGAGCACAATGACTTTCTAACTGTTGGTTATCAAGTGCTTATGTTGCTTTCTTCATATAAACCAAGTCCCTCGTTCATCTGACCCAGCAACATCAGCTGAACTTTTCAGTAAGATAATCAGAACTTGATCTACAGTCAGACTGGTGCAACCCCTGTAATTAATACAAATGTCCCAACAGTCAGGTGATAAACACTTTTGGTAGCAGAGACCGAAACAATATAGAAAGAAAGCTGACTGTCAAGAGCTCAGACACACTCACACTTCCTGTTTTGATATGAAAGCTGAGTGAAACAGTGGCACAGCCTCAGGTGTTACCCTCTTCTAAGCAAGTGCACTAAAGTTACAGTATCTGATCAAACTCGCCAGGTCGATATCTAAAAACATGTACAACTGAGAGCCGTCTCTGTTATTGCTCTGGTTTCCAGCTGTGGATGAGATTTGGTCGGGTTCGATCAAAGTCAGCGCAGAAACAACTGTTGTGAAGAACATGTTACTGTTTACAGCTTCGGCTGCTACCGAGGAGCTCTGAACATATTCAGGTTAAAACGTGACTCGACTTACTGCAGTCATATCTGGCCTGTGAAAATATACAACTATAAAAATCTATGTTTTATTAGCTGAAGCAAAGACTTGAGCTCAGAGCACTTACTAAATTATTTCAGTATTTCCAAAATACATCAGCTAAAGTTAATTTGTTCATCAGCAGAAAGAACCACGTCACCTTCATCACCACACTGACGCCTTTAGCAGCATAATCATCATCAACATTAAAATGGTTCATCATTGGAAACATCTCAATGAGGATCAACAGTCATCAGCATTATTAACATTATCAGTTAAGTCCGTCATCAGCACAAGTCAATTTGATTTTCTTCAGCAAACATGCAGCACAATCACTGAATCTGAGGCCATAGATATGCTCAGTTTGAAAAAATATATATATTCTTCATCACATTACCGTAGCTCTTTTCAGAGCTTAAAGCCTTTTTATTGGCAAGGATATGGAAAATTACACCTCGACTGACTGCAGCTCGACTCAGTGCTTCCCCCTAGCATCCTCTGCACAGAAGAGACGTGAGGCCAAAGAGAGAGAGAGAGAGAGGGAGTGAAGAGAGGGGAAAGTGTCTATAATACGTAGAGCCTGATACAGACAGAATCAGTCTCAGAGGAAACGATAAGACAGAGAAGAGAGGAGAGGCTCTGCAGTGCAGCATTAAACAACAACAGGCTCCTGTGAGAGCTGGAATAGGAGGAGGCAGCTGCAGTGATTTAAACTGCATTTAGGAGCTTGCTACCTGGGTCATTAGCTGTGAGGATATTCCACCAAGAGACAGAACCAGCGAAATCTTAAGTTTAACAATCCAAAGCAAAGCACTATAATGAACACATCCACGAACACACTGCTGCAGCGACAAACCCCAAACGGCAAAAAGCAGCACAGTCGAACCTGAGAGCGTCTCAGGCACAGGCTGAAAACAAGCTCCACACAGCGCTCTTACCTTCCTGCACCGCCTGGAAAGGGTTGTTGGGCTCGATGAGTTTAATGGAGTGTGTGATCTTCTCACTCTGCAGGATGTCGTCACTCAGACTGAGGTCAGACACGGCGAGCTGGAACACCTCATCGTCCCGCACGGCGTTCTCCTCGAATATCGCACCTGGACAGGTAAAAACAGGTAAAGGGTACAGATAAGTGGGACAGCTGGACACTAGCAACCCATAAATCTATTTGTTAGTTCAAAGGAAATAAATTTAGATCATTATTTTCTTCCAACGTGTAGAATTCCTCTCTCAGAAGCTGCAGCAGCGACTGAGAATCGATTAAGATGTAAAAGATCTGCTGCTTCAGTCAAAATCAAGAAGAGGTGCTGAAATGAATCAGCAACTGCAGCAAAACATACTGGCAACTTCTGAAAATGATTATTTGTACAGAGATGATTATAGTCTGGTGAAGAAAGACAAAAACAAGATGGAGGACATGGAAGATGTCAATCATGATACGGTGTGATTTACACAGGAAAATCTAACTGTAAGCTGTCAGTCAAGGTGCTGCTCCTTTGTGCTGAGCTCTAAAAAGACCAGCAATAATACTCGATATCTCCATGGCAACATCATCATTGTGCAAGAACTCTTGTTCATCCCTCTGCCTGTTCAGTTTGATGTCCGCCCAGGTACGTTCTGAGTGCAGAGAGAAATCTGAAATTATACAGGGAACGTTCTTCTACACCGGAGCAAACACGCTGCATTTCCTCGCAATCACACTGAGCTACTGAAATTAACACGTTACTTAGAGGGCTGCTCCACTTTGTGTCACATTACCTAAGTACTACAAAAGTGAAAACATGAATATACCCTGAGGGAAATGAGTTGAAGTGGTCTCGACTACAACTTCTGGTAAATGTGGAGCCGCTATGAAACTATAAGATATATAATAATAATAATAATAATAATAATAATAATAATAATAATCTAGAGCTGGTTTAAAGAGGATAAGTCTTGTGGTTTTAGAGCTGGACCTGCTCTAATCCAGTCTACATGTGAGAGCAGCAATATCAACGCCACTCCCTCAATGTCATATAGTAAATAAATCAAGTTTGATCATTTGTAAAAGAGTTATAATAATTAGTGTTTGTGGGAATCAAAGAAAAGTTCTCTACAGTTAAAGGCTTTAAACTAAGTAAAATAAAAAATCACTTAACTTTCTCCTTAACTAAGTTCAGTTCAGTCTCGCAGTTTTGGAACAAGTAAAGATAATTAAACTCCTTATAAATAAATGAAATAACACAAAAAAACTCTCTAATAAAGAGCTGAAACATTCATGTTTCCTTTTAAACATTAACATTTAAACTGAACTGGATTTAACGTCATTAACCATCAAATCTGTTTAGTACGAAAAACTTAATTAATACCTGACGGTACATGAAGTTACTAACAGCGACAACTGGCTGGAAAAACTATCTAAAGAATAAAATTCAGATTAATTTCAAATATATTTTTATAATAATCAAATAGAAAAAACAAAGCTGAGCACGAGTCGGAGCCGCATGTTCTGTTACCTGAAGAAGCCGCAGCGTCGGTCACAGAACAGAGGAGGGTTCAACAAACAGCTCTGAATTCTAACTAACTCTGAATTCAAACTAACTCTGAATAAAAACTAACTCTGAATTCAAACTAACTCTGAATTCAAACTAACTCTGAATAAAAACTAACTCTGAATTCAAACTAACTCTGAATTCAAACTAACTCTGAATTCAAACTAACTCTTAATTCAAACTAACTTTTAATTTAAACTAACTCTTAATTTAACTCTTCATTAATTTCTGAATTCCAATATAAACCCCCGAACAGGTGCTGTATTCATCACGTGACCAGGTATCCGCCCCGCCCTGACCAGTCAGCCAATCAGCAGCAGTGAACTCTAATTAACACAAACTCATGATTCTGGAGTTTTTATCTATTATTATTATATTATCTGAATTAAAAAGTCTCTGTTAGATGTTTGTTCTGTACATTTTACATCTGCAGCCAAACAGTTTTTAATTTGAAGACCACGTCTCAGCTCCACCCACTGCACCACTGAATAAACACCATTTTTTACTGTTCTACCTTCTCCACCTCCACAGTCGACATTCAGCTGATGCCAACCTCTCATCATCTACCTTCCAACATCAAGCACCAGACCCCGGGTAACGGGGCTGTGTCTACTGCTGCCCCGACCTGCAGGAAGCCTCATTTGAGCCAGATAATGATGCTGCACAGTTTAATGTTATTCATTTTATTTCAATATCGGATCAAACCGGCCTGCAGGTAGAGTGGATCCTAAAAGGCTCCGTTCACTGAGTGACAAAATGAAAACAGCACTTGACGTCATGAGAGCATTTACATTTAGGGTTTTGACTCTTTTATCCAAAGCGACTTACAAGTGAGGTACAAAGCAAATATCTAAGGCAAGGAGACAACTTTGAAATGAGATTCTCTAGAAAGAGCTGTTTCAGTTTTTTGAAGGTTGTAAGTGCAGAGAAATTTAATTACAAAGAGTTTTAGAGGAGTTCTGTTTTCAGTAGCTGTTTGAAAGTTCAGACTGATGCAGCTGATCATGCAGAGGTGGGGAGGTCGCTCCATTGTTGTGGAACCACTGAAAAGTTTAGCCTGGGATCTTTTGAGGTGAGGGGACCACAAGAGCTGGCAGGGAGCAGTGAGCGAGAGGGATTGGAGGGAGTTCAGGTACCAGTGCTGCAGGTAAGAGTCAGCCAGTGCAGAGATCTGAGTGTAGAGTGGTGTAACGTGTCCTTCTTTATTCTTTATTCGAGTGGAAGCTGTAGGAAATCCTAATTAAACTGGGTTCTACACCATGCCGTGCTGTTGAGGTGCGAGCAGAGACCACAGCAGGCTGCAGCTGGACAGGCACCACTGCAGAGCTTTTAAAATAGCAGTTTGTTTGTTTTATGGAAAACTTGGGATCAATACAGGTGAATGACAGTGGGAGAGGAAAGGAAAAGCATACAACGAAGCAGATGAAGCTGCCAGTTGTAAAACTACCTGATCTCTTCCTTCCCAGTTTTCTGTGTTTATTCCACACAAGCCTGTGATGATCTACAGAACAGCAGCCAGTGGACTTTGTGGCGCGTTGTTTTCTCTGCCTCAACTTCTGAGTGGCAAAAGCTTCTACAACTATTTGGAGCAACAAAAATCAAAGAGAACAGAGCAGAAATGGAGCTTTGTTTTTGTAACAATGCTCATGAGTGCCACTATTGAAATGATGCATGTATTTAATTTTCACCAACAGACATTAAATGTGCATGAAAACGTTCTTTATTGTTTTATGAAGCAGAGTTCAGTAAAACGGAGAAGTCCTGAATGTGGACAGACCGAGGGACAGGAAGGGTGGATGGAACTTCCCTGATTCAGTTCAGACAATTTCTTATGCACAATCAAGAAAACCTTGCCAATAATTGAGAATTCAATTTGCCGGGCTGCTTGCGCTCATTTCCTCTCGCCGAGTTTCCAGATCAACTCTGCTCAGCACCAAGAGCTCAACAGCCTTCCCCACAGGACGGCGGGGGGACGCTGTCTGGCTTCAGAGCTTGATCAGTCAATCATCCCCTTTTGAAATTGCAGTCAGTCAGGTGTTTTCAGTTCAGAATGAACCATGTGGCACCTGTCAGAGACATGGTGAAGGCATTGAAGTGAGGTTTTTATTTCTCCTCACAGAGCCTCAAACTTCAGCCAGTTTAATTAATAATGGCTGCTGAGGAGGGAGGACTGTGGACTCATGAGTGCAGCTTTAAACTTGGGATCAGAGTCTCAGTCCTGCAGTCTGCCTCACACAGAAATTAAAGGATCAGTTCAGGCAAAATAAAAAATACATGTTTTCACACTAGACAGTAGTAGTGCAGGTTTTCTGATGTCCCTGTCTGAGATTTCAATACATATCAAATGTCATCTTTGATGCTCACAGGCTGCTGCATTTGTTTTCTCAGATATCTTAACCTCCATTTTGTTGAAGTGAAAGCAGAAATTTGGAAACATGAGAAAAGGTTTTGTCCTTTTGTTGACAGACTCATTCAAGAAGTAGAAAACTCACATCAGCATTAGCTAAACCATCGTCATGAGTAGTTCATGACAGGCCTAGATAATGAATGTGGATGTGGCTTTATTTTTAGCACAAAGTAAATTTTCCCCAGAGATCAATTTTATTTTTATCGTTTTGCTGTAGTATTTGTCCTTAACTGTCTCTCTCCTTTCTGAAAAGAACCTCTTCCTGTGCCGTCAAGTGAAAACAAACAAGCCTCTGCTCCCTGTAATGAATCACTAACTGTGGAAATAAAGGCATCAAGTTCTCAAAATACTCATGTCAGTGAGTGAGTTTGTAACAGCACTTTGTTTGGCTGTCAGAGAAGAACAATGCTGTGTGCACATGAACACATACAGAGGTGGACAGCCACGGTTTCTGTACACAGAAACTAATGCCAAGATGTATTACTTGACATTTTAGCGTCTACTGTAAATTGCACTTCATGAGAAACATATCCTCTCACTGCACACATATGCTGACATAGTTAAGGTCAGATTATTGAATTTCCCACTGAGCTGAATAGCTAATAAATGCCACAGAAACTGGGAAATCCTCCTTAAATTGAAAAACAAACGTGTGATTCGGAGTCTGTGGCCTTTCTGGTGTATTTGCAAACATTCCTACACCACATACAGGGTGGGAACTTCACACCGTGCAGCAGCCAAATGCATTTTGTTTGCCACAGATGCAGAAACAATGTACAGTAGCGGGTAAGTTTATCAGGCCTCCTCCGTTCTCTGGCAGGTGATCAACCTGCAGTAGCTGTGCAGGGATTTGAGTCCCGAAACTCCAGCTGGGTGGAAAATCAGAGAAAGCAGTTGTTTTATTTGGGGATTTACTGACCTCTGTGATCTGTGACCATAAACGCTGGCTTCTTGCTGGACCTATTAATTTCAGAAAAGCTTTATGCAGGATGTGACTCTCTCTGGGTGACTACACTATATTGTCTGATTTTATTATACGCATTTGCTGCCAACTGGAAATATGACTTTATTTGTACAAAATAGCCAAATTAAACCAAATTAAATAATATTTTCTCCAGAATGGCCAGGGATTTGGAACAGGATTTTACTACAATCATTTCCAACAAATTCATTTTGATGTTGTTTGTTTTAAACCTGCAGTTAAACTGAAAACTGCTGAAATGTTTCACAGGCAAGTCAAAACAGCAAAGAAGGATTACTGGTGGAAAAGAAGTTTACTGTGTTGAAACACATTTCATACACAAACTATAATCAGCACTTCTTCTTTTTCTTCTTTTCCTTCTCCCCAGCAGATCCTAGGTGTTTGTAATGTACAATATATGTGCAAGGAGAATTTAAATGTCACTCATTTTGACTACTTTGTGTACTTGGATTGATGCATCATATTCCAGAGTATCACATTTTACAATATTAACTAAAACCCCATACCTCATGAGTGCATTAGTGGTAGTTTCCACAAATGTTGCTGTACTACATTAATAAATCTGCACAGTATACAGTACTAGCTTCTATTTGTGTCTGAACTGTGTGGATTGCTGTGTTGTAAAAGGGTAGATATAATTAGCTCCAGCTTCAGAAACTGCTACAATCTCTGTCTGACTCATCCTGTCTTTAGTGGTTGTAAGTGTTTGGGCACATTTCTGCTTTCAGTTTGTCTTATTTATCAGCACAATAAAATTAGACAAATCAATCTTAAATACTCCATAATCCAGGCCATGTTGAAAGGATTAATTCAGAAAAGAAAGTCCAACAGAAACACATTAGTATATTTTCATAGCCTAAAATTAATTAGACGTTGTTTCTTTCAGCACCACGGACAGAGACAAAGCTCCTGTAACTGCTGTATGCAGCTGCCTCCCTTTCAGCACCAAGGACAGCGACAAGTCGGCAGGTTCGCTGCTGTGATTTCAGATTTCCGACTCCACGGATGTGATTCGCTGACACGGGAGTGAGGATTTCAAAGAGAATCTGAATGTCATTATAGATAATTTACAGTTTTGACAGGCAGACACATTTGCTGTGCTGTTGGAAAGACACTCAGCCTTACTTAGCCATGTGGAAAGGAGACCCAAATGAAGAGGCTGTCAGTCATCTTTACTACAGGCTACACAAAGTGTTGGGGAAAAATCAACAATGCTGTTTATAAGTGCTGTTTTATTCCATTCTGACATACGGAGGTTTCACTCTGAAAGTATTTCTGAGAGCAATTTTTAAATAGAAATCTGGCTTAAATCACAAAAACGGATCACTCTGGTGGCGTTTAAATGACAGAAATGGCCAATTTCGGCACACAGTCAATGTAATTATACCTACTGCTCTTCTTCCTTTCATCACCCTCACGCAAAAAAAAAAAAAAAAAAAAAATCAATTCCTATTAAGAGCTTCATCAGTGGTAAAACCAGAGGTGTCGTTTATCTTCCAAGCTTTCTGTGTGGCAAATCACTGGTAGGTTAAACCACAAGGGAAATAAGACAGTAGTAGCAGACCATCAGAGTAGTATTACATGCAAGAGCACACGTTATTCTTTGTCATTTACATTTAACTTTATACTGACACTGAAAACGTCTCCTTCCCAAGGAGAGGTGCTGGCCCACAAAATGTACAGCCAGGACAGGAATACTAATGACTGAAAACTCTGGACAGTGAACTCTGGAATATCTAAGATATCATACTGTGACAAACTCTCTGTGCTCTTCACTTAGTTTGTGTGTCATTTTTCCACTTTTGTAGTCTCTAGTATTTGCAGCTATACTTGCTGTACTGTACTATAACCTGTTTTCAGTATTGCTAGGTAATTGATTCAGATTAGTGTCTAATGAGATTTTTCTTGCTAATTATGTAGAATATAATAGCTGCTTTTAAAGTTAGTTTTAGGCATGTGTAGAAATTGATGTACTATTTCATCTAATTAACATTTCACCTCTGAGCATGAATTCTGTGTCATTATTATTTCTAGACATTGAAGAGGTAAAACAAAGCTCCCTGACCAGCTTTGAACCACACTTATTACAGCTGCACTAAGTAGTTCTAGTATATTCATTCTCACTGGCTGTGATTAGAAGACTTCAAATATCTTTTATTGTGTCTCATATGAACAGTGGATTCTTCGTTTTGACCATAATGTTCTTACAATTTCAAAGTAGGGGCAAATCTACAGAGGAGTAAAAGGGGATCAGCAGCCTCTATTCCCAACCAGCCCCACACGAACTGTTCAGTTCCTAAAGCAGTAACTGAAAAAGCAAATGACAAATCGTTGTTCCTGTTCTTAATGTGAGTAAAACATATTGTTGACTGGTTGAAGTATTGAGTGTGTGTATCATAGTAATTTGTCACAGTCTCTAACTGTCTAAGTCTTTGATGCTAACCTCAAATTAATCAACCCATTTAAATAAATTCTTGAAAATCTTAAAGTGATAAAATAAAAGATTCTTCTTCATGAACTAAATCTGAATCTGAAGACACAGACCAACAGTTCAAACAATTCCTCCACATTAATCAATAATATGTGTTGGTCATATATTTCCCGATCTGTTGGCCTTATCAACATGACAGCATCATCATCATAAAACCCACACGTCACCATTACAAAGACAAAACTGTTTTCTTACTTGAAAGCACTTTAGAGTTGAGTTTAGGGAGAATTGTAATTTGGATTTAAAAAAACAACCAATCAACCGTCCAGACTCCCTGTGTGGACTCCCATGCTGACACTTAGCTTGATGTAACGGTCTCAATAATCCATGATCCAGATCAATCAGAACTCCTAAAGATTTGACTAAAGAAGTGGTCAGTGGTCATTTTGTTGGACTGAAGTGAAGATGTTAGCACCAGAAGTGGGAACTAACTACATGTTGATCCATCACAGAGTTGATGTTTGTATTTGAGGAGGAAAGCCTCCATTTAACAGGTAAAACTGAGAATGAGGGTCAGGCTTGTGAAGAATAAACGTTCATGTACACTCGGTTTAACCACACTGAATTATTCAGCTCCTGAGCCAGAAGCGATTTAAAGGGTGAAATGAATAATGGGGAGCTTTAAAATGTTGAGAAAGTACAACAACAACAACAAGATTTATAACAATGCGGATTTTGGACGACATGTCCCCTGAGTCCAAACAAAGCAGCAGGCCAGTGGCGAGTACAGCAGAGCTATTATCATAATTAAACATCCAAATAAGTAATGTTTCACCTCTGTGACCTGCTGCAAGGAAAAGGAAGAATGTGGGAGAGGAAACCACAGAACTCTGCTGCAGCTTCATTCACTGTTTATGTATTCCTTCCATATGAGCACAAAATATGGTTCCACACTGTCAGACGTCATCAGCTGTGCGGAGCAGCAGACAGATTGAGAGCTGCAGAATCCGCCTGAAGCTGAACTCCGCTCTCAGCCTTTTTACTGACAAACCCACAAGCTTTCACACAAGATGTGAGATCCTGAGCTCCTCTTCCTTCTGTCAGACAGCCAATAGCCATCAGACACCAGCCTAATGCAAATGAAATGTGCTTCTGCTGAGATTACCTACACCACCGGCCACTGGCACATCCTGCATAACCACAGTTTGATATAAGACTTATTCTACTCTGGAGAGAACATTGCAAATGTGCAGCACTTGTGTGTCCAGCACACAAGTGCTGCACATTTGTTAGACTGTTAAACATTAGTATCCAGCAGCATCTAACATAGACGTAAATCCAGCTTCCAGAGAAGCTGCAAACTTTAAATTGAGCCAGAAGCACAAAATGTCAGACAACACAATTACAAGTACACTGTGTGACCTGCTAATGTTCTGTATCTGTGTGTTAAACCTTGCACATACAGTAGCTTCAGTATCTCCCACCAGTAATCAGGCCATGCTTGTAATTAAAAATCTCTGTCTGGCGAGCCTGCAGACAAATGTTGGCATAAGTTTGCAACTTGTAAAATTCATTAACACATTTGTGCCAACAGTTACCCAATCAGAGTCTGTGCATGTAGACGTATGATGGCAGCTCACATCGGTTTCATTGGGAGGAAACAACCAAACATCAGAACTGAGGAGTGAAAAGCAGCTTTGGTTTGGTTAAAAATTATGTTTTTATATTTTTCCCCTTTTTAAAAGACAATTTGAACTGATATGATTTAATTAGAGTCAAAGCATTTTAGCACAAGTTGTAATATATTCTACATGTTTCTGTGGCCTGTAAATGTATGAAAAAAAGAAGTAAAGTAAAACAAAAAACAAGCTCAAAACAATCTTAGGTATCGTTCACAAGTAATGTTAGTAACTAAACAAGCCAAACTCACAGGGACAAAGAGGCAATGTCTTCAGGAAAGGAGTAAGGGAAAACTCCTTGTTTTCAAAGTAAATGTTTAGACAAATCATTCCCAACTCACAGGGATCAAGCACACAACCTGTCTCTCACTGACAAGGAGCAGGGGAACTCTGTTTACCAATAGAGCCTTCCTCGTCCCTCCTCCTCCTCTCCTTCTCCTTCTCTTCTCTTCTTCCCTCTCTTCCTTCTTCTCCTCCTTCTCTTCTCCTCCTCCTCCTCCCCCTTGCCTTCTCCTTCTCCTCCTCCTCCTCCTTCTCTCCCTAGTGGAGCTGATTTTTTACGAAGCCACATTTCCACCTCATCCCTGTGGAACTCTCTCCCCTGATCTTGCTGTGGTCAAGACGTTATTTAAATAATAAATCATATGTGTATGAAGCTCTCTGGTTATTTTTGATTTCCTAATCCGTCATGTACGTGTCTCTGAGGACCTATGAGATAAATGAACAACCAACCAAACGTGGTGTAAATAAACTGAGATTGATCTGATTGATCTAATCTGTAAACTGAATGTTAACATCTCTTGATGATCTCCTGTTTTCAGAGGCTCCACTCAGAGAAGAATCAGTCACAATTGTCATTTTTGCTGTGAATAAATTGAAAGAGCTCCAGAATCAGCACAACCTGTTGTTAGTCTAGCCAGGTTCCTCTCTGAGCCTGTTCCTGTCTGTCTGCCCACACAGTCGCCTCTCTTCATGTTTGTCACAGTGAATTTGAAGGAACACTAATGTTCCAGCAGAGTATTTCGATGCCCTCGTGGGGTCAGAAACTCTGCTGCATGCCATGTTTATTCAGTCGAATGCATGAGGCTGCTGCATTATGTTAGAAAGATGACTTTGCTCTGCTGCTCTCTGTCCGCTGTCTGTGTGTGTGTGTGTGTGTGTGTGTGTGCAGGTGGAGGAGGTAAATGGTCTGGCTAAGCCTTCGCTGAGACAGTGCGGGAAGCCTTTTGCGTTGTTCTCTAACTGGGTTAGTTTATCTTATTTAGCGGCAGGGCAAGGAAAGGCCGCAGCTGTTCATTTGCTTTGCCAGCCTCAACAGATTGGATTCCTGCAGTTCGAGCTCGCCTCTCCAAAACCAGGCGACGGATAAGCAGGGCTCTCCTTCTGCTAGCCACTACACAGGCCCCTAAATCATCCCCCGTCAACTGCCTGGCTCGTGAGATGGGGTAATCTCTCCCCCTCGGGATACTTATGAAAAGTGACTTGTTATCCGCTTGGCCTGAGGGGTGTTTAAAGCACCTTCAGACCAGAAAAAAGGCCACGGGGAACAGAAGGAGCTGTGAGGTAAGTCTGCCCGAGAGCCTCTGCAGGATGGAACCAGTGTTTTTAGATCCGCTGAGATCTGACAGATTCAGTATTGTTATTATACAGGACACGTCTCTTCATCAGTGATTTTCCTGAAGCTATTGAGGTTTTTGGTTGTTTCAACATGAGACCTTCTCATCTAAGTGACTCAAGCAGGGTTAACGAGTCCTCAGGACGTCTGTCGAGTCGAGTCCGCCTTCATTTTCAGCTGTGTCAGCAGCCTCTGTGACTTCTTTCTTCTTTGTCCTGCTGGTGATCCTGAGCCCTGTCATCGCCTTGCAGAGACAGTGAGCTGGAAAAACCCTGAAAGCCAGCTTCTATGGGATTTCAGCCTCATGGTGCTTAGGGTGCTTACACTCATTGTACTCGTTAAAGGACTGTTCCTAGAGCACTGTTAGCTCCCACACGATCACCTGACTAGTGGTATCTGAAAAGATAACGAGTCTGTCGTGGTGAAGTGACGTGGATGTTATGTGAGGTGGGAACTTCAGTTGTCTGCCAAGATCTACTCTCAGCTGCCCGTCAGAAGCAGCAGCAGGAGACTGAATCTTAGCTCGACTGCATTTCAGGTATTTAGGAGTCGGTGAAACTCACTAATATTCTAATATGATACTGAAGAAGCCTCAAAAACAAACCTCATGCTAGATTTCCTTTTATTCTGCAGCAACTTCTCTCTACTGAGACCAAATCGAAATAACTTTAGATGTGATTCAAGTAAAATCAACACATCTCAGGCCCAACTCTCAAAAATAAAACCAGACAGTGGAAACGGTAATAAAACACCCTTATTTCAATTTTCAGTCATACAGGACAAAGTTTTTCTGTTCATTCCAAAGGTGTTGGATGAAGTTGAGATCTGTGCGGGTCAGTCGAGTTCTTGCTCACCACGAGTTTGTGCAGGGGGTCACTGACAAGTTGAAACAGGAAAGCAAGTGTGCTTAAAGTAACACCTTAGGTTTGCAGCAGAGCAAAGGAAGCCCGTCATCCAGTGGAGATCCATACACACACAACACAACATTATTGTCCTTGTTTTTTCTTCCTGTTATTGCTGCATGTGTCAGTTTTATTGAGTTGATTTATGCAGATCTATCAAACACAGGTTTCTGTCATGTTTTCTCCAAACAACAATGTGATACCATCTCAGCATGGTTGTAAACAGATCCATCAGTTTTTCAGGAGCGCCTGATGAGCTCTGACAACCTGCTTTTCATAACGATTTTACCTTCCTTTTTTATGAAAGGACTTATTGTGTGGGACGCGAGCATCCATCATATCAGGAGTGGACCTCACTGACAGCTTGATATCTGATATTTAATTAAAGGCTGAAATTGATTCAGGCCTGTTTCCTCCTGTTTGTTGCTCCTGCTCCTGGCCTTCAATCAGACAACGTGATGCTCCTTCGTTCCAGTCCCAACCAAACACCGCAGCAGCTGTTTCTACTGATTTGTGCACATTCAACCCAAGAACAGGGGAGGCAGGACTAATTAAAGAAACCAGCTGCTGTAGTGATCGGAGCAGAACTACAGACTCCTGAACACTGACAGTGCAGGATTCTGAACCACTAACACGCGGGAGCGCAGCAAGTGGGTCAGAGGCTGAAGCAGGTCAACTGAAGGTCCAGCCTGCATGTTTTTGTCTGTATCAGCTCTTTTACAGATCAAACCCACCCACCCAGCAACACCCACCGCCTGCCACTGATCCTCTACAGGGAACAGAAGAGGGGAAGGGACAAACAAACCGGGATATGTCACCAATGATAAAGCCACATGGCTGGACGAGACACATGCTCGGGCAGGGGTTTGGGGGCCGGGGTTGGAACACTGTCACATCTGATCTGGATGTTGTGTGGCGCTGCCAAGTCAGTCAGAGTCAGACTGTCAGTCGGTTCAGGGAAACAACAGAGGCTCAGCTTGGATCACAATCTATTTTCCTACATATTCCTGTCTTGATTATTATTGTTTGTTTTTACAGTTTTCATGCATGGTGGGAAGCTGATATTTGACATTATGAACGTATCAAGTTATCAAGTAGCTTGTCATCCGATAAAAAGCCAATGGAGCAGGTTCCAATAATGATTTTTATTAAACTGTGACAATTAGTGTAAAGAGCCTACGAGGTGTAATTAACCCCGCAGCTCATTTTCTAACATGCACTTTGTCATTAAAGTGGAATCAGGGAAGAAGAGCGATAGAAGGTTTTTAACAGGAGTCAGTATTTTTTCTGTATGTTACCCACAATGCAACTCGACCGTTCAGTTCAATCTGAGTTTGGCTGTACTGTGCAAGTAGCAACTAGAACAGGACAGGGGAGAGCCACAGAGTCAGAGAGTCAGCTGACTCCTTCAAAAACAGACCCACCCAACCTGTTTCAAGTTCACTTGTTCAACTTCACACGGCTCCACGTGGAGCGAGAACGGCAAACTCTGTTGACTGAAGTCGTGACAGTTGATGTTTGGTCAGACGAGCTGTCGTTTCAACCAACAGATCTCTGATCTCACCACATCTCACACAAAAACTGCACTTCTATCTACAAGGAATCAGTTGAAGAGGTGAAGCCTGTGGTGTAGAATAATGAATCCACTGTTACTGCAGGTTTGAAGCTTTTCTTGAGGTCTGAAGGATTCTTCGAAGCACGACAAGCTTTGGAGTGTTCTGCCATAAGGAGGCTTTGTAACATGATGGATTAATGCACGACAAAGGTTCTATGGAAAGTTATAACAATATGCTTCTTACAGGAATACGAATGTCTGACCACTGCTTGCACATTTCCAAACCATTTTGTACCAATGTTTAATCATCTCTTCTACAGACAATCAGGAATTCCAGTCTGGAGACACTCAAACACAGTTCAAACAATAGCTGAACATCTCAGCTAGATTATTCAGAGACGAGACAGGCAGCTGGATCTGGAAGCACTTCATCATCCCACAGCTGAAGGTATGAGGCTTCCTGCTGCTGCAACACAGGAGTGAATTCGCACATCTCCAAGCCACAAGCTGTGATTTGTGCTGTGAGAACCTGCAGGGATCCTCTGCCTGATTGGAACACTGACATGCAACAAGAGCCAGGTGTTGCAAATTAGATTCACATGCACAAGAATTTATTTTCATCTTCTCCTCAGATTGAGAATATTTTCCAACCTCTAATGCAAATCCTGTTTCCAGGCCAAAAACATGTGTGAAGCACAGACATTATGGAGAATAATGCAGAAATACTAAAATGTGCACCAGGAGAAAAACCACATTGTTTATACTGTGTCTGCTTTTTAGACGCCTGAGTTTAATAAAAAGGTTTAAAGGTGTGTGAGATCTATACTTTGTTCATAAATGTGAACGATGTGTTCATATCAGTGCTGATTTTCCCTTTGTTCTTGTGTTCTCTGCTCTCAAACTGCTCCAGTGAGTCAGTTTTGCCACTTTGGTTTGATGCTCGTGTCTTCTCACCACTTGGCATCACCCTCCTTGTTGTCGTATTTACTGTTCTGTGTTCATAGTAATCCTGTATCAATGTTCTCTGCTGTTTCCATGTGTGGACCGAATGCAGACTTTCTCCTGAGGGACAGTAAAGCATCCGTCCATCTGTTCATCCACTCGTGCCACTTTTTGGATGAATGGATCCATTCATACTGTACAAGTCACCCTGAGGCTGCAGAATTAGGTGACATTGGCTAAGTGCAGTGATTCCTCAGTGGGCAGCAGGTGTTACTTCCAGTGAATGTCATCTGTACCAGTGAATGTAACTGTACAATTAGACAGCTTCCATAAAGGGGAAACAGAAGACCTCCCACTCATCTCATGTGAAGCTACTTTGTCATTCTTAAGTGTTCAAATGATCTGATGTTGCATCAAATGTGGCCTGACATCCTTCCATAATGGTGCTTCACAGTTTTAGAAGCAGTCTGTCACAGCAGTCATTTGAAGTAGGAAGTGTATTCTTTTTAGCTGAATGGCTCTCTCCCCCCTCCTCCCTCTTTTCTCCCTCCACCCACCCTATCCGCTTCCCCCTCCTCTCTCTTCCCCTCTCCTGGCTGAACCATACAGGCCACCGCAGTGCTGCCACTGGCCGGGTCTGATGGTCTGAGCTGCAGCACAGATCTGAAATGTCAAAACCTTGCTTGATTTCTATTTCTACTTCCTTCATTTGGAAACTAGATGACTCTCCTCCCGACTGAGGTGGCCGACTGCCGCATCCAATCATCCCGGGGCGAAGCGGAACCTCTCTTAGAGCAGAATGGGCTGTTTACATGTGAAGATCAGTCAGGGGAGTCTCACTGATCAGTTCTGCCCTCCGATCCTCCCTGGCTGTGAGTATCTTCCCTCAACTCCTGCTTTTACTGAAAAGTGACTTGACTTAAATCACGGGAAATGAAACTGTCATCAAATGATGAAACAGGAGACGCGAGCAGAAAGCGGCTCTGGCCTCCTCGACTCAACTGGAGTCTAAACAGTCGGCGTTTGTCCCCTTTGTCATCACTTCCCCTGGCACAGTTGATTAACATTTCACTCACGTCCAATTCAAAGTTCAGGCTTATAGATGAGGGGAGGCGAAGGAGAGAGGGATGGAGGAGGAGGAGGAGGAGGAGGAAGAGAAGGGGGGGGGGCAGGATGGATAGATGGATAAAGCAAAACCTCCAAACACCCACGTCGGACCAGTTTCTCCATCCAGTCTCATTTTCTTTTGCATGTGAATGTGAATGTGCCTCAACATGAGCGATAGATGAATGGATGGAGGAATGGATGGAGGAATGGATGGAGGAATGGATGGAGGAATGGATGGATGGCGCGGCGCAACACTTTGCGGGCACTTCTACCAGGCTGCGCTGTGTGCGTCCAAGCCTGGATGCAACAGCCTCCTTCCTTCCAGCACGTTATCCAGACACGGATCGAAATGATGATCATGTCTGAGGTCGAGTTCTTCTTCTCCGAGAGGAAACGATGTTTGAAAATCAGTGCACGCACAGAAATTCTGCCCTCACTCAACTTGGACACCACTAATTTGTGCATATTTGACAAACCTATCAGCAACCTGCTTTTCTGCTCCCACTGTATTTTGAGCCATTTCTGCATGCAGCCAGCAGCCCGCCTCTACCTACAGCCAAAGCCCCGCACAGCAAAACCAAAAAAGGAATAATCGGTTGGTGCCTTACCAATGTGAATGATGGAGTCGCCGCTCACTGTGTTGCATTGCAATATCCACAGGGAATGAAATAACAATATCAGCATTTCCATCTCCAGTTTGAGCCAAAAAGGCGCATCCACGGATCCACCTCGCTGATTTTGTGCCTTTTCTCCACTGATGAGCAAATCCAAAATAAGCGTCGGTGCGTAAAAGCGGCAACAGCAACGGGAAACAGTGAGTGAAATCACCACCAGTAGTAAGAAAAACCCAAATCCCAAAGACCAAACTGTTCGCCGGAGTCGAGAGGGAGAACAGAGGCAGAAAAAGAAGAAAATATAAGCTTCCAGGACTCCGGAGAAAAACCAACCCGGTTAAGCGAAGAGGGAAGAGGGAGAGGATGAGAGAAAACACCGGGGGTTTGTTTCAGAGGTTGGGATCCGCCGGACGAGCAGCTCTGACTCTCTACCTCCGAGTCTGAGACATAACACACTGCAAACTGCGGAGGAGGAGGAGGAGGAGGAGGAGGGACGCTCTCTCTCTCTCTCCCTCCCTCCCTCTCTCTCCCTTCTTCTGACTCTTCTCTCCCAACCCACGTGATTGCAGAGCTTCTATCTACGGCGCTGGTAGCCCGACCGGAGAAAAGAGAGTCGAGGGGTGGAGAAGGAGAGAGATGGAAGGATGATGGGATGGATGGGAGCCGGTGCGCACCGCGGAGGAGACGGGAAGAATGAGACGGAGAGGCGCCCGGACGAACACCCGCTTGGCCGGTAGGTTTTGCGGAATGACTCGGAGAGTTGGGAAGGTCGCCGGTGCCGCTAATGAACCCGCGACAGCCCGACTTCACGTTTCACGGGTTGAGCGCGCGCTCCCCACTGACTGAAGTGAATCAGAAACAAGAGGATCCTTCACCACTGCATCGCCGTGTTGCAGTGAAACTGTTGCATACGTTGGACTTCGCGTCTTGCAGATGATGGAATCACACTCGTTCCTGTGAGTTCAGCGTCCGTGCGTAAATTCAAAAGTGCTTCATTTTTCTCGCAGCAAAGGAACACGAGGTGGTTCTATAACATAACATCCTCTGCTTCATTTCATCAAGTGCAGATTCGTGTGTAGATACGTTGAGGTACAGATGCAGGAATCATGTGGGTTTCAGTGTGACAGCAGCGTGAAGCGGGATTTCTCTACAGTTCGGAGAGGTTGGACGATGCGCGGCGCAGGGACAGGAGATACCCGGAATCCGAGCAGGTTGCACTCTGATGAGTGTGATGTTTCTCCGCTCGGAACCCTTAAGCCTCCCACATGTTCACTTCTAACGTTGCGCTCAAGCATCAGGAGACGAGGCGCGCTGCCGCTCCGGTGTCACCGTGTGCGTAAAATCTTCCCGGCGCCGCATGGATGATTTCCCCAAAACGGAGACTGAGCTAAGTGTGTAAAATCAAAAACCAAAAGAGGTGCGGCGGGACAGGGAGACGTGATGGTTGGGGGACGGGGAGAGGGTGCATGGGGGAGTTTGGGGAGTAGTTGCAAGTAAAGGGGGAGATAAACTCCTCAGCTCGGCGGGAAAGGACACTCGAGGAGGCTCCGATTCGCTGGTGTCCCGGTACAGGAGAGGAGGAGGAGGAGGAGGAGAGGGCTGTGTTCACGACAGGATGCAGCCAGGGGAGTTTTCACCAAGTCAGCAGCAGCAGCAGCAGCAGCGAGTCTCACACTGACGCTGCTGCCTTCAAGGCTTTTTAAACACAGTGAAACGCAGCCTCTGCTGCAGCCCCCGCACTAACGAGCGTTAACGATGTCGTGTTCGTGTTTGTAGCTGATGATACACAGATTCGCATGATCTGCATGCGCATGTGACGTCACTGACCTTTCCCGTGATGTCATTCCAGGTGACCACCCCGCGGACTGTGGGAGCCACAGGACTGTTTTCTCTCAGCGGGAAGACGGAAGCTGAAGTTTACTACACTTGACCTTACAATTAAAGGATATTTCTTGCGAACGAATGAAACTCAGAAATGTCTTTTAATTGTTTGGCCAAGTCTAGTTCGGCTAAAGTGCTGAGATGACCCAGGTGCTGCTGATGGGTCCCCGACAGCTTCAGCACCACGCTGCAGCGGACAGCTCCTCTGGATTCAGCATGTACAGTGTTTAGAGCGCTGCTACGGAGGCCGAGAAGTGTCAAATGTAAATGTACAGGTATCTGATGAGTGAGGAAAAAATGGAAATACACTGATTAGTTGAAGGACATCACTGGAAACTTCATTTATTTTAATAATACATCGTATTAACACAATATTCACTATACAATTGAATAAATAAACTTGTTTTTTATTTTCACGTGATGTTGTCTTCTCTTCTGCACCAGTGTCATCAAATGAAATGAAGCAACATTAGGAGGGAATTGTAATTTTGCTTGTAGAGGAATAATTAAGAAGAAATAAGAAGAACAAATGAAGTTAAAAGATTCTGTCAAAAAGTAGAAATAGAAGTGACTCAGGCTTGTGGTGGCTCTCAATGCTCTGATATTCAGGGGAAGGAAGGTACACACTGACACAAACAAGCGTCAACAGAGCTGAGAAAAGAAAGTGAAAACAAACATTTGACTACAAATAGACAAAACGTGACGTTATGATATTTGATCACACAGAATAAACTGTGATTATATGTTACAGAGGACAAGAAAGCACAAAGGAAGACTGATAGAAAGTAGGTAAAGGTAAAAGGGAAAAACTAGAAACACAAGGAGGAAAAATATTAACAAACAACTAATGAAGAACAAACAAATACTGCAGGAGAAAATTAATAAAACTAAATCTAAAGGAACAAAAATGAAAGAGAAAACAGAATCGGTGTTGATGCAGGAAGCTGTAAATTTGGAAAAGCTACAAACATGAAAACACTGCAGAGCAGGAAGCTAAAAGTCACATATGAACAGAACCAGCAACAAAAAGCGAAGAGCAACAAGACACGAAGTGACTCTACAAACCACGAAGAACAGAGCTGGTGGTCGGGAGAGGACTCCAACACCTGCACGTCACTTCACTGTCGCTCACCTGCTGCTGCAGGATTATTTACTGTTCATCTCAAAACATTTTATCAACCTGATCTACGTCAACAGTCATTGATATAAAAACATCATAATTAAAGCCAATTAATACCTCACCATCTTTATCAATATGCTAATCAAATCTCATCTCAAAACAACAGTGCTGTGATTAGTTTGATGTTAGAAATTAATTATTAATATCAATAATTATTTTGTTTAGTTGTACAACTCATACAAATTATAACTGTATTTATTATATGTTCTGTCAAATAAATGATTTTATTTTATCATATTAGTTTGAAAATCACCACAAGGCTGAGATCCATGTTTTTACCCTGAATTCAGACCATATTAGATTGTGTAATACACACACACACACACACACACACACACACACACACCAGCTCACAGACCGAGTCACTGGTGTCCATTGGTGGAACATCACACCTCCTAATGGCATAAAGCTGTAACTGCAGGACTTTTACAGTGGAGCAGAGACAGACACAGAGGAAGTGAAAACATTCCCACTTATTTCCGATCATTTTCACGTCGGCTAATCTCAGTTCAACAGTTACACCGTGTTACTCCCAGAAGCAGCCTAATTAGTGGTTGAGGTCTGTTTTTGTTCATCTCATCCACTTGAACCAGGCTCCAGTAATGAAGAGCATCAGTTAGATCTTCGACTGGCAAATGTGCAAGCAGACAGAAAGAGAGAGAGGGTTTGACAATCTTCACATGCTGTCATCCAACTATCACTAACCCTAACCTTGATGGCTACTACTGCCTCTTACACAGATGAACATTCGATCATTTTGCTGATTTCTTAATTTTGATTTGCTCGTTGAAAATGACGACTTCTTCTTCTCTTTTACTGACATTTGGTCACTGGGCCTTCGGACTCTGCTGCCTCTCCACTTCGACACAGCTGACTGAGAACCTCTGCAGATGAATTATACTGAAAGTCAAAGGTGTACTGAATGAAGAGGAGAGATGAGAGGATGCCCCCCCTGTGGTCCTTCTGTGATGCTGACCACCCACTCATCCCCAAAGAGCAAAAGCTGTGGTGTCCTGACAGGTAGTCAGTAATCCAGGAGATGGTGGAGGGAGGACTAAGTGCTTCTCCTGCAGCGTCTCTCTCTCAGCAGGACCGAGAAATCAAAGAACATGATTCTCACAGTGCTGCCTGCTTTTATCCAGCTGAGGAAGAGGTCGCTGAGGCAGGTAGAAGATGTCTTCATCAACTCTGACCTGACAGGCTGACAGGCAAACAGCAGTGGGTCTAGAGAGCCGCACCAGGACCTGCATGATGTGGGATGTGAGGCAGGAAGTTCATGGAGAAATAACAAGTTGAACTTAATCCTTCTAGTTATTCTTTACATCCTATTAATCATGATTAATGGTAATGTGATGCTATTGAATTATCTATGATTATACACAAGCCCCCCCCCGATTTAGTCGTTCTATATAAAGACTGTTGTTTGTGTCTTTCTGCCTTTAAGCGCTCGTTCACACACTGAGTGAATCTGCCTCTGAACTCTAAGCAGATGTAGTAAATCTGGAGCTTCATTTATCGTCAATAAGATATAAATAAGATGAAGTGACTGAAGAGGGCGAAGCTACTTTCTCTGACGGAAAGTTCATCTTCAGCTCATCCCCTAAACCCGGCAGCCGAATCAATCTGGGGCCAAGAGGCACATGATGACACAGCTGATCGCACACAATAATCATCATCTCTCAATCATTTGCTATCATGTCAAACGTCAGCAAAGAAATCACCCGCTCATCCTGAAAAGAGTCCTCACCCTCCAAAAATAAACCTCCTCTTCGTTCGCTCCTTCCATCTGGTTTGTCGGCACTAACTCCAGTGTGGATGACAGACTAATTGCATCCTCATCTCTCTGCGGTTTAATGGGCTGTCAGGTAGCATCATTACACACTTTTATTGCTTCCCTGCACAATGCACATATTGACAATAACTGACAACGTGTGTGTGTTTTGGTGATGGAGGAAGGCGTGGGATCCTATACCTAAAAAAGTTTAAACTACTGTACATCAGCTGCACACTTTCACAATGTGTGACTGTCCTTCATGGGATAAAACAGCACGGTGGATTTTGGAAGATGCTTTATGTTGTTAAACATGTGATAATGTCTCCTGCTGAACCCTAATAAGGTCCTAAGAACTCAAACAGTTTGTACCAGTCGTTTTAAGATGTGTCTTGAATAAAATGTCCAACTAAATATACAGTAAGGTGCCAAAGTTCATTTTCTAATTAGCCATTCAGCTCAAAAGAGGCTACACTGAGGATGTAGATGAAGCACGTGATGAGACATCTAGACCTTTAAAAATGAATCAAGTGTAGTAAAACGTGTGCGTTTCTATTGTAGAAGAGCCTCCGAGGATCATTTGGCTGCCGACTGCACCTCATTGTTTCCTCAACCACCAACGGAGGATCAGCAATCAGCTTTCCAAACAGAGCAATAATGTTGTGCAGATTAGGCCGAGCCACAGGGCGCAGCAGACAGCTCAGATCACATCCATCAGCAGCGAGACGGCCGTCTGAAGCCGACTGCAATAAGACTTCAGAGCGGGACGTGTTTGTGTGCGTGTTTGTAGAGCTGGAAAGCAGCTATAAATATTCTCATCACTGTAACTGAGAAGAAAGAAATGATCGTGCTTTCACGTCAGGAAATGTTTTGATGACGTCCTGTATTCATCTATTTTTGGAAGAACCACGGGGCAGCTTGTCTTTGGGCTTTGACATCTTAGTTTTTCCATTTGAGTTTACTTTGGAAATCTGTGAAGAAGTAAGATCTGTGTGTCTGTTGAAGAGCAAACTTCCTCCACTTGGAACAACATTTAATAAAACTGAGATACAGAGTCAAAGTGAAACTGGGACTTCTGGGTTACAGTCCACATTCAAAATCCCACTGACATTTCTAATATGTCTAATAACACAGTCTCCAGCCTTTTAACACATTCCTCTTCAACAGTACGTCGAGGAACTAACTGACTGTGTTAAGTACAGTAGGTTTTACATTTTAGATCTACAGTTCCAGGCGGACTGGAAAGGTCCTGGCTCGGGGCAGAGATCTGTTTTATGGACAGTAGCTTGTCACTGATGTTTCACTGCCTGGTCATATTTGTATGTATATACGCAGATAGTTCTCGACACGTCCAGAAGAAACTGGAGTCAAACAACAGTAGATCGTGGTCGTGAAGCAACATCACAGGAAGGCTGTGACAGACTGTCAAGTTCACTGTGACCTCAGGTAAACGTCAAACTGTGGACTGTGTTTAAAATGCTTCTAAATCCAACACGGACATGTACAGAGAGTCTCTGTGGCTCTGACAGCACAGTGTCAGAGAGCTCTTCTCTGGTGTTGGTATCTATGCAGCAGCTGGATGAGGCTTATTAAAGTCTAATGGGACAGACTGCAATGCAGAATTCTTTGTCTCATTTCTGGTGCTGTGTGAAAGACTTCTCAGTGTGTGTGTGTTTGTACCTGCTGCAACATTTCTAACCAAGACAGAACATCAGCCATTAGCTTGGAGGCACAGCTAAACAAGAAAAAGAAAAAGAAAACCTTTCCATTCTTTCTAATAGCCAAGGTATTCATTAGATGGAAGAAGAAATCAACCTGACAAGCGAGACTTCAAGCTTTGTCCTGCTCCCTTCTTGTTTTCAATTTAAAAACTACTGCAGGATACAGCAGGATAAAGAGGAGCAGAGGAAATACTGTGGATATAGAAAAGAAATAAAATAATAAAAAGAAAGAAATGTTTACAGTATGTATGTGTTATAGGGTTCGTTAAAACAAACCCCTCTCCGTCTCTGTCTTGTCACCATGTCTCAGTCCTGTAAAACACCTTTTTGGAATATGACCCAATGTTGAAATTGTTGGACTTTATCAAGGAATTAAAATGATTTTGAGAATCCAAGAAGACGCTGGCGAGGACAGTGCCTCATCTTTATTTATGAGAGAAATGATTTTGTTTTTCTCTTTGCCTTCAGTCAAAGTTGTCCTTCAACTGAAGGCAAAAGCAACAGGTGGGGCTCAGCTGTCGACACGTCGACGCTTTCTGAGGTGTTTGTGTTGAAGTTTTCAGGCAGCTGAGGTCTGTGGGGATAGAACGATGAACACAAACCTGGTCTAAACACAAACAGGAGGACGACCACCGAGTCAGTGTCAGGGTTTAAACAAAGCACGTCTATAATGAGACACATTCACACACAGTAACAGCTGTAATAGTTCAGTGTGATCTGGTGGATTGGTGCTTAACACACGTTTGAACTTAAGGAGATATTCATTTCTAATGATTAAACAGAAGAGGTTAAAGGTCACCTGTGGAGCTTTTTTTAGTATTAAACCGATTCCAGTAGAAGTGTGACGGTGCCGGTCCAGATACAGCCCAACTCTGCTGCAGGGAACAGTGCTGCTCCACGCGTGACCATCATCACATGCGTAGACACACCCTTCCTTCTCACTGAAGTACCAGGATGTGTCATTTGATCTAAACCCAGCCTTTTTTTCCCGTCTCAGCTCTTTTGTCTGGAACAGTTTACACGAGCATCGTTTCTATAACATTTCCTCTCCTCCGCCTCCCACTAATGAATTAATGACATCCAACCCCTGAGGGGGATCAGGCTGTTTCTGCTGCTGTCCACACGCTGCCTTCTTGTTTCCAGAAGACAGAAAGAGTGAGGAGATTACCTGCAGCAACATGTGACTTGTTATCAAGTCGGTGTGAAGTCATAAATATCAGTAGTTATCTACTAATTTCTAAACATCTGAAATGAATCAGAAAGATAGATTGAAAAACTAATGACAACACAAAACATAGAAATAATTAGAAGTGTGTTGAGAACAATATGAAAAAGGCTCTGGAGTTCAGGGGTGTGATGTGATGCTGCTGTGACCTCTAACTATTTGTTCTTTGATTCTAGTGACCTTAGTGTTACACTGGCAGCTCGGTGTAGGAGGTCGTCTAAAAGACCTAAACAGCTGATCGTGGCTGATATACACAGTAAAAAGCAGAATATAATATCAGTTCAGTTGCCTCATTATGAGTTAGTCCCTTGTTTTCTGTAGTGTACCTGCAGACAGCTGAGACTGTTTATTTCCCTTCATATCCCAGTAGATTCACATTTGTTTCTGCCATGAGGCTGCATAGCAGGGATTGGGGTCATTTAGACATTAAATCCTCGACCCATTGTGTGTTACGTTTACCGTTACTGTCCCTCACATGAATACAGAAGATGACACCTGACTACAAAGATGCATCAGTGAGAACATAGGACAGGAGACTAAATGTAATAAATTGCATAGACAGTATACAAACCCCGGCACTTTGCCCGTTTGTCAGACATTCCCCAACTGCTTGTGGAACACATGTCGGTTTGGATCAAGGCAACATCGGGAGAAGCCTTCTGGCCCTCAGGATGTCAACCTGGACAGTCGGGCCAAATGCCTGCCTCCCGCCATTTGTTACAGGGAACCCACAAGGCCTTGAAGCCTGCGTGTTAATAAAGAAGATCTGAACAAAGGAGCAACTCAACAGCAGATTGTTGTTTCTCTCCACTGTTCTTGAATAGAAACTGCTATTATTGTGATTGTTCTATACTGTTTCCTTATCTCACATTGAAATGACCATATAATGCATTTTATTAGGTTTTACCCTGGAGCCTATTTTTAGTACTTTACTGTTATCAAGGTGGGAGCTCTACTAAAGTGAGATTACTAATATTATGTAAATCAGGTTGACATTGCTGCTATTGAATGTTAGTGGAAGCTTCATCTGAACTTTCCTCTAACTTAATTATTAACTATTGTCGATGTCACAACAATCAATATTATAATATTATAACAAAGGTTTATAAAAATAAACCTTAGTTATTAGATTATAAGTGTATTATAAGTTCTAAGTTTAATTCCTCGCTGGACAGGAAACAACCCAGAATCAACTCAGGACTCCACCTTATGGAATACTCTTCTCATGAAACACGTCAGACCTGTAGTACAGCTCCATAACAGAACACAGGGCAGAGTCCTGGTCTCGTTTGTACAGGTTCAGAACCACAAGGAGATCGTTCCAGAGTGGGACATTATATGAAACATCCAGAGAAAAAAATATGACCAACCAGAGCTTGAACCAATCATCACTTTATTAATAATTGTTTAAAACCAACAGAAGTTCACGCTCACAAGAATTTCATGACGGCTTACAGAGTTTGATCAAAGACGGAAGTTAGAAACTGAACCACTAACGCTGTTAATAAACAAGCGAGTATAAAATTTCACAAACATTCTGAAACTAGATAAAAACCTAAAAACAAACACTACACAAAGTCCTGTGTTTACACCTAAAAACCCACTCCCACTTCTGATTTTATCTTAACTTTAAAGAACAAATAAAACATCATGGATATTTACAAAGAAAAAAGTCTGATATCAACCAACAACACACCACATCTAATCTACATCCCATTACATTTAAAGGCAATTATTCCCACCAGTAAAATGCTAAATTACATTTCAATTAATTAGAAGCAAAAAAAACGTCCATGTTATCTACTCCCACACAGTTAGCGGTTAAACCTGTGTGTATGCATGTCGCCCTCCTATGGTCATGGATCTGTATTTAATGTGCAGGAATCAAAATAAATGAAAGCCATGAAACTGCATTGGTGGAAACACAACAGATAGTTATTGCTGTTCATAACCACAGAATAATCATTGAAAGCAGAGAATGTAAACACAACTGCAGAGAGCTGTAATTACACTGGACACAGTGAAGCGTAGTTGGTGAAGTGGTAAATCCAGAAGCCGGGGTAAACGACCTCAGTGAATTTGGCGTGGAAGGTGTAGAGGTGTCTTAACGTGTTGGAGGTGACACTGTAGAAGGTCAGAGTGCCACCAGGCCAGTCCAGGTACACCCCAACTTTGTTGCATCCAGTAGGAGGAACCGGTCCATTCCACACCTGACCATCGTGCCATGCATTGAGACACCCTTGCTTTTCACCAAAGAACCAGGATATGTCATTGGATCCAAGGCCACTCTCCTTGCCATCTTTCTTCCTTTCAATTCTTTGGTATGTAACTGCCACACCAACATCATTCTTATAACATTTACTCCACTCTACCTCCCAGTAATGACGCCCAGTCAGGCCCTCTGTGCACAGGACCTGTGGACGTGGATCAAACCTCTCTGGGAGATCCGGATATTTCTGCTGCTCTCCACATGTTGCCTTCTTGTTTCCTTCAGATAGACTGAGCCAGGTGCTTGCAGTTCTGGGATCCAGGTTGAGATCACAGGCATCTAAAGGCCAGACAAAAACACTGTTACTAGGCATCTACATGAACAAGTTTAATATAGTTGAGCTTTGAATACTTACACCAGATCAAATCCCTTCGGTCTGTCACGGTCTTCACGTCAGGGATGTTAGATTGTGTGAAATCATCGGTGATCAGGATGCCGTCCTTGTAATGGTAGATGGTGGCACCCCTGTATTTCTTATTAGGTACAACTGCTATAAGGAAAGTGAACCTGCTGTTGTTTCTCAGTGTGTTGGTGAAATCCCGGAAAGCTTTGGATTTTTCTCTGATTCTGATTAAAACTTCCTCTGAGGCGTACCATTGGTCTTCTGCTGGTACAGGGACCTTTTCATCACTCTGTAACCCGTGTGAATGTAAGTACTTGGTCATATGGTTGAGGTAGGGGTCCTCACGTTCCACAGAGGTGAAAACAAAGCACAGAGCATGATCGACACCTGGAGCCAGTATCTCTCTGTCTAACTCTGACTGATTTGGGACCATTTTTGCCTTTGTTCCTGCCATCATCTCAACACAGGATCTGATGGAGGTGATTTCTCTTTCTCTGCCTTTCATCCAGTTGTTTAAGTTGTCATAACTGAATGGTGACATCTCCCGGTCCTCAAACAGCTTTTCCACTGAAACCTCATCTTCTTCACCTGCACGAATCAAAGGAAATTTCTTCTCCATGGTGAGTTGGAGCTTAGATTTGTAATCTTTACATAGTTTTTGGAAATTCCTCAACCTTTTGGAAATCTGAGGCACATTCTCTACCACTTTTTCTTCCAGAGAATCGTTGCATCTCATCTCTGCTTGCCCTACCTCTTCTAGAGCATTCTCAGCTTTCCTCACTAGTCCAATGCTGATATTACCCTGAAGCTCAACAGCTGTGGAATCAAATTTCTTGAGCGGCGTCAGCCAGACCTTCAGTGGAACAGCAATGTCTTGCTTTTCTCCCAGGAGCTTTGGAAGTTGTGTGTAGGTCTTTACTGCATCTTCAAACGTTGCAGGGTTGCTTTGAAGAATGAAGTCACCATAGAATTTGCAGGAGAATTGGTTAGTCAGGGCTTTTTCCTCATCAGTCAACTTGACGCTAACTTTCCCCTCAACATCTAATGCAGGAATCTTCTTTATCACAGCTTGCATGCTGCCCCGGATGTCCTGAACGCTGCTAGAGTCTAATTTCTGGCTGTCAAACACAAAGAAAGCATGGGCCCCATAGAGGATGCCAGTGACAACATGTGTTGCGGATTCCTTATGCATGATGTTGGTATTTAGCATGTTCTTGGCCTCTTGATGAGTCATTGACAACTGTTCGAAGGCGGTGGTAGCTTTGTACTGAAGTGTCACTCTGCTCTGATTCTTGAATTTTTTCTGATCATTCAGATACTTGGCAGAACCTTCAACCTGAATCAATCCACCGAGGAAACTGGCCTTCAGAGATGCGTCAACATCAAGCAAAGACGACTTGGATTCAATGGAATCAGATGCAGTAATTTCAAATGCACTGCTGTGCTGAGCGTGCCTAGACCTGTTTTCTTGGAGTGTTTTTTTATCCCACAGAGTGAAGCCTGTGAAAAAACAAAAGTAATATCAACCTGTAAGTAGAGGGTTAACATAGTTTTGATTAAATCTTTCACTCCCTGAACTGTGATTTGAGTGCGTGTTAAAAAGCTAACAGTGAAGCTAACTTCAAATTGTTTTACAGTGGAGTCCAAAGGTTTGAAATCACAAATATGATATTTATACTTTATATAAACCTATAAAATGATTATCAAAGATGATGGATGAGATTTCCAGACAACCCACTTCTCACAGAATCTCCCACAAATCCTTTGTGACTCTCTGAGGCCTGCATATGATTTACAATATGCCAGAAACAGATATTTAGATTGTCCTAAGTGCTCTGGTGATAAAGCTTGAGGTGATCTTGGATTTGCATGCGGGCTAGAAGGGAAACATCCAGGTTTCCATTTGGCAAATTCACTTAAGCCTTATGGCTAGAATTCAAAATCTGACATTCCAAATGGAAAGAAATATATCTGTGTTATGGTGTCATGTAACCATAATCTGGCCACTTCAGCTTTGCCATGTTTAATGGAATCATGTCTTTTAATTTCATTTAACACTCTGGTTAGCAGGTAACAACTATGAGCTCAGTGCTCCACTCTGTGACAAAATAAACAGAAACCTTAGATCTTTATCGAAATGTGATTTTGGGACTTTCGAATGTCGAGGGTGATTTGACTGCACTTCTGAATTGTCTTCACCCTTAGTTTAGACTTACAGGCTGATGCTGTAAGGCTGTAAGGCTGCACTCTGCTCCCAGTGCACCTCTGTAGCTACAGCATACTGTATGTTGCTAGTCTACTGTAAGTACCAATGATCACATACAGTAGTAGGAGCTAAGGTACTGTACATTTTCCTTCATGTTGGTTTAATGTTTACACATTTTCTTCAACAAGACAAATAAGCAGACAGATTACAAATGTAAGCATTAATACAAACCATACCACCTACAAAAAAAAAACAGCTGTATTTCACAAGGGGATACTCTAGGTGCATAGACTGACAATCCTGATATTGCATGAGGAAAAGCCATGTGACTATATTATGTGACAAATTAAAGAGCATGAAAAGCAACTGTATCTGGTAATGTAACAGATGTTGAGGAAGACAGTGATGTTAATATGTAGGGGATAAAGACCTTTTACATGCTCTGAATCCGTTTTCTATCCTGTAATGGTCCTAAAGTAAAATGTACACACACACACAATAGCTGTGCTGCAGCTTCCACAGTTTACATTGGTTCATTTCATTTCATTGTGATGATGGTGGACGTCTTATACAGAGGTAATGTTGTGTCATTTTGTTTTAGTTATTATAAGTTATTTCATGATGTCGTCTCAGCAAAAACATAAAAAAAACATTTGTTTGTTGATGTGTCCTCTCCAAGTGTAAAAGAAAGGATTCAATGAACAACTTAATTCAAATCAAGTACCATGTATGTTTAGATTTTACCTGTGTGCAGTTCATCTTTGCGAGCATCATACAGCATCCCAAGGGTGAAAGGTCGTCCCAGGGCAGCCACCATGATCTGATCTGATGCCATGTCTCAACCTGAGGTTAAACATCCAACATGTCAAACCGACACCATATTCACACCACATCTTTCTCTCTGTGCACACATTGGAGTTTCACTCTAATAATATCAAACAGACCGGCATCATTCTCACCTGTTCTCATCTGATGAAGTAGTGTAGTCAGCTGACTGGTGGATGAGTCTTCTTCACTCCTAGTTGGAGCTTCCTGTCTGATGTTCTGTGTTGTTGCACATGTACTTATATATGTTTAACCCCTCCCACTCTCCCCACTAACCTGGCACACCTTCAGTTTTTTCATGTTCAGATATGTTTCATGCGAAATAATTAAACTGGGAGATAATGAGCTAGTTATCTTTTTGCCAGCTATGTTGTATAATTTCTGTGAACTCTGCCAAGTTTTATATGTGTGGTTTTATGGGGAATCAGGTTTAAGCAGAGTACTGAGTGAATCATTGAGTAACCATCTCAAAATAGAGTCATATTTATGAGTAGTGAGTAGTAATTGTTTGATGGAAAAACATTCCTCCAACAGCTAAAATGCCGGGTGAGCATCTCGTCTTTGTAGCTCTTAAAAAAGGTCATTTGTTCAAACCCTGACACACTTTTACTAACCTGACTCTAAGGTGATTTTTTTTTTTTTTATGTAATAAATAAATGAATAAGTCTAATGTTTTTATTTGACTGGGTTCCCTTAATGTTGTTTTTGGACATAAATGAAATGATCACTAGCAGCATCATTAGTTTAATTCAATTCAATTTTATTTGTATAGCACCAATTCTCACCAGAAGTCATCTCAAGGCACTTTACAGTGTTTAAGGTTTAAGACCCTACAGAGAATAATTATACCAAAAAATCATACAGAAAACCCAACAATCCCATTTGAGCAAGCTTTAGGCAACAGTGGAGAGGAAAAACTCCCTTTAGAAGAAGAAACCTCCAGCAGAACCAGGCTCTTAGTGGGCGGCCATCTGCCTCGACCGGTTGGGGTGAGTGGAAAGAGAAGAGAGAAAAGAACAGCAGGCAAAAGGACAACAACAAGCATCAAGAAACATTGGGCACTGGATTCTGGAGATGTACAGCTCCAGGAGAGAGGGAGACAGAGAGGAGGAAACACAACTACAGGAGAGAGAAGACACAAAGTTAATGACATTAAATGGTGGAATTTGAATGGAGAGAGGAGAGGACCTCAGTGTGTCAGTAGAGGTCCCCCAGCAGACTAAGCTATAGCAGCAGAACTAAGAGATGGTTCAGAGTCACCTGATCCATCTCTAACTATAAGTTTTATAAAAAAGGAAAGTTTTAAGTCTAGTTAAATGTAAAGAGGGTGTCTGCCTCCCGAACCTGAACTGGGAGCTGGTTCCACAGGAGAGGGGCTTGGTAGCTAAAGGCTCTGCCTCCCATTCTACATCTGGAAACTCTAGGAACCACAAGTAAACCTGCAGTCTAAGAACGTAGAGTTCTGCTTGGAAGATATGGACCTATGAGGACTTTAAGATAAGATGGAGCCTGATTACATTTACATTTAGTCATTTATCAGACGCTTTTATCCAAAGCGACTAACAAGTGAGGAACAAGGCAAGCAAACAAAATCTAAGTCAAGGAGAAAAAACATCAAAGCAAAGTGCTATCAAAAAAGTGTTTCTGTTTCAAGAGATGCGAGTACAAAAAGCAGAAAAATGTTTTTTTCTTTTTTTTTTTTCTTTAAGTGCAAAGGAAGATGATGAAGAGTTCTGTTTTCAGCAGTTTTTTAAATATTAAAGTGAGGTGGCTGAGCGTGCAGAGATAGGCAGCTCATTCCACCATCGTGGGATCACTGAGCTGAACAGTTTTCCTTGGTGTCGACTGTGTGGTGCTGGTACCACCGGACGTCGTTCACTGGTTGAGCGCAGTGGACGGGAGGGGATATAGACCTGAATGATTGATTTGAGATAAGATGGAGCTGTGGAGTTACCCACTCTGTAGGCAAGAGACAGAGCTTTAAACTTGACCCTTGCAGCCACAGGAAGCCAATGCAAAGATCTGAAGAGCGGTGTGACATGAGATGTTTTAGGTTGATTGAAAATGAGGCGTGCTGCTGCATTTTGGATCATCTGGAGGGGTTTGGTCGTGGATGCCGGTAAACCCATCAGCAGTGCATTGCAGTAATCCAGGCGAGATAAGATCAACGCCTGTACAATGAGTTCGGTCGTGTACTCCGTCAGGTAGGATCTGATCTTTCTGATGTTGTGGAGGGCATATCTACACAACCCAGAGACTGTGGCGATGCGTTCCGTGAAGGTCAGCTGGTCATCAATGATGACCCCAAGGTTTCTGGCCGTCTTAGCGGGGGCAATCACCGCAGATCCAATGTTAATGCTGATGTTGTGTTGAGTTGAAGGTCTGGCGGGGAAGAATAGGACTTCAGTCTTGGGAATGTTAAATTGAAGGTGTCTTTTTCTCATCCAGGCAGAGATGTCAGAGAGACAGGCAGAGATCCGAGATGAGACAGTTGAGTCATCCGGCGGAAAGGACAGGAAGAGTTGTGTGTCATCCGCATAGCAGTGATAAGAAAAGCCATGAGAATGGATGATAGAGCCTAGAGAAGAAGTATAGATTGAAAAAAAGAAGAGGACCAAGGACTGAGCCCTGCGGTACACCGGTGGAGAGGTTATGAGAGTCGGAGACACGCCCCTGCCAGGATACCTTGAAGGTTCGTTCGGACAAGTATGACCAAAGCCAGACTAAAGCTGATCCAGAGATGCCCAAGTCTGAGAGTGCAGTCATGAGAATCTGATGGTTCACAGTGTCAAAGGCTGCAGATAGGTCTAATAGAATAAGGATAGAAGAGTTACCTGCAGCTTTAGCCACCTGTAGGGATTCTACAACAGTCAGAAGTGCCGTTTCTGTGGAGTGACCACCCTTGAAGCCAGACTGATTGACATCAAGGAGGTTTTTCCGGGAAATATAATTATAATAATAAATTTATTTATAGAGCACTTTTCTAAACATATGTTACAAAGTGCTTCACAAGACAGACAAGAAACACATGTAGCCCAACAAGATCAACTTGAGCAAGCACTAGGCAAACAGTGGAGAGGAAAAACTCCCCCTAGGGGAAGAAACCTCCAGCAGAACCAGGCTCAAGTTAAACGGCCATCTGCCTCGACTGGTTGGGGAGCAGGAAACAGCTATACAAACAAAACAATAATACAAACAACTACCACATCGGTCCTTGGGGAGACCAGTTCCAACGTAAAGACATTGTAATCTAATGGAGAGTCTTCCCAAGGACAGATTTGTTTTAGCTTACAGAAGATCGCAAAAGGCTCGCCGGTAGAGGTATGTTTTAAGGAGAGTTTTAAAAGATGTTACTGAGTCAGCTGATCTTGAATGAAAGAAGAGAGACCGGTCTGTAGTTCTCCACAAGGGAGGGAACCAGAGAAGGTTTCTTCAACAGTGGAGTAATCAGGGCCTGCTTGAACGAGGTGGGAAAGGTGCCTGTTATGAAAGAGGTGTTGATGATCTGTGTAATGGCTGGTATTAGTGTTGGTGCGATAGCTTGAAGAAGAGTAGAGGGGATCGGATCCAGAGAGCAGGTGGTCGGGCGATTCGAGAGGAGGATACATCGTCCTCTGTCAGTGCTGAAAACGAGAAGTGAGATGCATCATCGGACTTAGTAAGCAGGATGTCATTGTCAGGAGGAGAGAACTGGTAGCTGATGGCTGCCACCTTGTTGGTAAAAAAGGAAGCAAAGTCATACTAATTTGTGTGCCTTTGTTAGGGTCAAAGGTGTGACTGCTCAGTGATTACTAAGCTGAAATTACCACCAACAAGACCAAAACTCTCTAACTACAGTTCTTAACACTTATTGAAATAGACTGACAAACAGGCTAAATCAGCAGACTAGAGAGAAATGACACAAGCTCTGCTACCTCTGAAACTAACAAACAAATTTCAAACAACCCTTACTTATTCAGTAGATCTCCTGTCCTAGTTTGGTGCTTGTCCTGATTATTAAGTGATTTATAAGTGAGGAGAAGTGTTTTTTACTCTATTCTGGATTTTACAGGGAGCTAATGGAGAGAAGATAACGTAGGAGAACTATGATCTCTCTTGCTAATTCCAGTCAGTTAAAGTTTTCTTTTTATTCAGTTCTTTGGTTTGTCTGACTCTCAGTCTCTGGGCTGAAAAGATAATCTGCATTGTGTTTCTTGTTATGGAGAACAGGACGACTGCTGTCTTGCCGACTGGTTTATTATCGCATCTGTATAAAATAAAAACAGAACAGCAACTTCATACGACCGGTCTCTCACATGCACACCTTTAAAAAAAGGAACGACCGCATGCTCCACAATCCTAGCTTGCGAACGGCTAACTTTAGCATTTCATTCTAGTGCTGTCCAGTCCTACAAACATACATAAATAAATACTGACGCTTAGACAAGAATAATACAATTCGTTACCGTCGAAATGCAAGTTTAGAACTGTCATTTATCATTAACATGTTTTAACATATTTACGGGAGCACCCTCATAAGTTGACCTAACCTCAGCGAGGCTTCAAGAAGACTGAGGAAAGGAGCGCGACTTAACCGGAAATGACCTCGCTAAAAGGTCAGAGGTCACATAAAGAAAATAAATTCAGAAAATAAAAATTCCCTCAAAATAAAAATCACATATACTATGCACATAATACAAAAATATAACATAGAACAAAAACAATGGATGGATAATTGGTGAAATATAAAACACCTTAATGCACATGCTACACAAAGATTTTATTTCATTTAGGTTCTGATTTCCTCACTAGTAGTAAAAGTGTTGTGGCTATGGTCTCCTATAGAAATGTTGCAATAATTCTTCAGAAATGAGGACAAAGCTGCTTCTAGGAAGTTTCCCAGCACTGACTTTGTTCAGACGTGTAAGCACTGGCACCGACGTGGCTCCTTATTATTTGCTGACGCATCTGAATCGGTGCTTTCACCAACTTTGTTTACTTTGTGCGCAGGTTGTTGTAAACCTCCAACTTCTAACTGTCAAATACAAAGAAAGCATTTGCCCTACAGACAATTCCAGTCACTACATGTGTTGCTTAGATCTGATCAACTCAGCAATAACTGCTTAGAACTGGAACGTTGATCTGCTGTGATATTAACATATGTGATATATATAAAAATATTTGGCAGAGCCTCCAACTACAACAAGTCCATGCAGAAAACTGCCTTCAGAGACTCAATCAGCAGGTAAAGGTAAAATTAACAGGTTTTGTATTCGTAGCCTTAGCTTGTGCCTCTCATGTGTTTCATACAGTCACAGTGTAACTTTCCAGATACTCTGCAAAGCAGCTGTTGGTGACTGTTTCTAAATTCTTTGTTATTTTCACAACACATTTCCTGAATCCTCACACTATTCTAGGTTGGTTCTGTCCTGGAAAAATACCAGTTTAGTCAGTTTCTCAGAGATTTCTTTTCCGAAAAGACAAAGATGGAGATAAAAATGGCATATGGTCACAAAGTAAGAAGTAAAAAGAAAATGTGAATGTCTTGACTGGAAAGGAGAAAAAGATGAATAAACCAAGTGAGAGATGCAGACTGTGAACAAAAGAAGAAACATCTAAATAGCTGCTAACGCTTGTCCCTGAATGTGATTTTTAGCCGACAAATAACTTTAAATTTTCCTAAAGCCACAGAGGGAGCAGTGATTCAGTACTGGGAGGGACCGCTCTCCATCACGATGAAGGAACAGGTGGTGGAGCAGAGAAAGAAAAGCTGTCTGAGCTGTGAAAAAGCATCCACACAATAAGATGAAATTCCAGGCAGAGGCTCTTCCTCGGCTCGGATAAGAAATCTTTTGTGCGCTCTCCGATCTCGTTGTGTTGCTCACTGCTGTGAGACTGTCCATCTACTGTCCTGCTGTGCTCTCCTTCAAAGTCTGTGCTTCAATTTGTTTTCTTGCCTTCCTGCCTCGCTCCTTCACCGTGTGCTTCTATGTCTGTGTTGGGGCTGCACGGCAAGTCGAAAACATATTAGAGGAGTAGTTAGAAGAAGCAAAACTATGAAAAACCTAGATAGAGATTCCAAGAAAGTGTGTATAGTGAGATAATATGTACAATAAGATTTACAGGGTTCAAGGTAATTTTTTTTTAACACATAGCAGCCGAGCCGTGCATGCTGGACAAGACATAAATATTAAATATACATATTACTGCAGTGTAATCACACAGCAGTAATAATCCTCCATCTGTACAGGTCACATTACAGCATTTACTGATTTACCAGAAATCGCACTAAAAGGTAATAAAGTGCACTTTGTGCCAGACGTTCATTTGTAAAGTTTCTTATCTTAATTTTTTATTTGGTTTGATGGAGGAATGAAGGCGGGGGGAAGTTATTCACTGGAAACAATCACCTGTCTCATGTACATGGTGTGTAGCTGAACACGGAATTGATCTGTGTATTACATCATGTTTGCTGATGTAGTTTTGCTGTAGTGTGTTTACTGAGCTGTTAATGTTGTCAGCCAACAACAGTGGACACACACACACACACACACACACACACACACGACACTAGAACCTGTGGATCTCAGCTCCAACAAACTTCAGACAAACATTGACTTTTAGAAGAATAAAATCACAAGTAGAGAAGAGAACACAGCTGCTTTCTACACATAAGTTGGAAAAGAATGTGAAAACTAAAAGCGTCGATATAAAACTCAGGTTGGTTTTGTATCATGAATATAATGGTGCTGTGGTCAGATCACATCAGTCCAAAGTGCCCAGTGGTTGAGCGAAATGGCTGCAATTTTTCTAGATGAAGGTTTTAAGCCAACAGCAACAACATCAATCAGTGTTTTCTGACAGGGCACCGCTCAGCCCAGCCTACCTGCATGGACTGAATATATTTCTTCATTAAAAACAGGCAACAACAAGGTGTTCAAGCCCTGCGGAGGATCAGAACATCTGTTAAAGTAAAATTCCAAACAAGGTGCCAAAAAGAGTTTGATTTGAAGTTCAGTCAGGCACAAGGCCTCAGGTCAGAGTCAGGTCTGAATCCTCAGCTGCAGACCTGAGTCGATGAGGAGGAGAGCAGGTCAATAGAATTCATTATCAAGTTAACTCAACCAAACATGTGCAGCCTAGCAGAGTGCACAATCCTCCTGCCGACACGAGTCTTAAAATGGACACGTAGACAGAAAATGTCCGAGTCTCTACTGATCACATCGATGCTTCACGTCTACTGTATGCGTCCAAACACGACCAACAGGTGTAGTTTCTGCTTTGCTTTCCTTCAAAGAAACAATATTCAAATGTTAACACCAGAGAACTGATTGAATCCTAACAGAGAACTGCTCAGACAAGCAGCTCCACAAACTGCGTCGCACTTGATACGTTTGTATGCAGACGCTTTGCTCGTATCAGATGTACAGGTAAATACGTAGATGCTGCATCTATTCATGAATCTGTCCCAGACCTGTCTCAGACCTTTGTGCTGGTTTTGGATGCTCTAATGATGGAAAAGACAAAACCAAGCAACAAGAAGTATTTGACTGTTGCCAACATGCTGAGTTTGATATTTATCAGCTCTGTTCCTGTAGTGTGTGTGTAACACTGCCAACATTTCGAGTGCTTCACGACTCTAATAACCAAACTTGAACATTTTTTATTTCACAACCTGAAACGGTTAAAAACATTTAGACCATGTGAACTGTTTCACTTCAGTAGTGATTCCATTTCACAATTCTGTGTTCAGAGCTTTTATTTACTCCCATAAAAACAGGTCTACTTGCAGTTTTAATTCTTATCTTTACAACCCCATGCTGTCTCCAGAAATTCAGTTTAAATTGTTTAATGCTTGACAAAAAACCCAGAGGGTTTAATTAAATGAGTAACAACAAACGTTATATTGTCAAACACATAAATGCCCAACAAGGCTCAGTGTGGTGAAGTCAAACATGTGAAGGGAAACGTTTCTAGAAAGATTAGCAGAATTATTCAGTGAACAAACTCTGGTTTCAGTGCCTCGGAGATTAACACACACACACACACACACACACACACACACACACACCTGTAAATCATTTAAGAAATGACTCGGTGCACCGGGCAGTCAGGCCGGCTGCTATTGATAACACACTTACTTATCTCGTCCTTCTTCTTTTCCTGCTAACACTAAACCTGTCCGACACACCTTCTTCTCCTCTTCCACCTTCATTTCATTCTCTTTTCTCAGACTCATCTCCTGCACTTTCACAACATGAGCGCTGCAGATACTGACGAGCTCAGGGCTGGCGAAAGTGAAAAGATGTGTCCTCCCTGCAGGAAGGGATTACACGGACAAGACATGACCAGAACAGGAAGTGGTTTCAATGGAAGGATTCAGTAGTTTAACATCAGCTGATGGTGTGGACGTCTGCAGGGGAAGCGAGTGGACACTCACCCTACAACAGCGTTGACGATCTGGGATTGTCACAGTTGAATAAACCTTAAAAATTGAAACAATCAGCCACAACATTAACACCACCTGGTGGTTTTAGTGTCTGCAGACACACTGACTGGTCTGAACTCCAGTCCAGTTGTTTAACGCTGTGCCTGATCGATGTTATTTTCCTCACAGGTTCTCTGAGACGTTATGCTGATGAGAATGGCATCGACCCCACGGAGCTCCAGAATGAGAAAGACTTTTTTATTCATGTCTGAATCCTGTGAACTTCAGTTTGTTCCAGAAACAACGTCACCACCTCATCATTTTAATTATAACAAAGACTAGAGAAGAAAACATGTTCAGAGCAAAGTTTGACACACATCCCATAATTTCACATCCTTTACTTCAGGTCTGGTAAATTGATGCATAAAATAAATAATTCTGTTTCAATGAGAAACCATAATGAAAAGTAAACTGGAGGAGTTTGAAAACAAAGGTTTTATTTATTCATTATTTTGGTTTTCATTTCATCTTTTTCTACTTCAGTCTGCACAATAATTCACTGAATTATAAAATTATAAACTCGACCAATATTGGCAAAAACTGTAACAAAAGAAGGTGAATTTATTGAAACTGAATGAAGAAGAATGTGAAACCCACGATTCACGTTTTAATTAAAAATTTGAAAGTGATGTTGCTGAACATTTAATTAAACAGAATAAAATTCACCCAAAGTAGAAGAGTCTGATTTCAGTTTTTCACTTTCCTGCTGTCATTTTGAAAACAGCCTTTAGAAAAACTACAAAATGAAGGTTAAGTCATAATGAACACTGACTGAGAGGCTCAGCACACAGTGATGAGCTCTAACTCTCCTACTGCCTCTAGCTCTGGCTCTGCTCCTTCGACTCACATAGATCTGTTTAGTTGCCTCCTCTCTTTCTATACTCTGCCCATTTTCTGCCTCAGTGACTCCTCACAAACACAGACAGTATTGGCATGTACTGAGCACTGCACTGTAACAACAGCCCTCCTCCTCCTTGTGGACACACAGCATTAGTCACAGAGGCCTGAATATGTGCAGAGATGTTAAGACACTGCTTAGAAAAAGGGCAATAAAGGAAAAGTGCAACATGAACTCTGCTGCGTTAAAGATTACAGCAGATAAAGATTCACCGTTTGTTTTGTCACTGTGTTGTCATGAATACGTTTCTACACTAACAAGTCCCAAATCTCTCCGTGTGACAGAAAGGACAAAGGAAAAGAACGACAGCAGCACAAATAGGAATAACTGGATATTAAATATATAAAAATAAAGAGATCATAAAGTGGTGTAGAGTCAACAATCTACAGTAATAACACAGACACTGAATCAGTATCTGATGATGATCAGTGTGTAAGTTAAGTCAGTAGAAAACTCACATCTCACAATAACATGTGAACCAACACAACCAAAACATTTCCAGAACATCCATCCATCGACTAATAGATTAGAAGTCAACACAAAATGTCCGACTCTGTGCTGCAGGACAGTGTGTTCATCACAGTCAGCACTGAACATCCAGATGTGAAACAGACGAAGAATTAAAGAATGAGGAGGAGGACGATGCACAAGTGAACAACATAAAGAGGAGGTTGTGGAGGGACGTGTACCTGTTTTCAAGTTTTAAAAGGTATTATCAGCAAAACGTGTTCAGGTTTCACATCAATACTAAATCATTTTCACAGCGCAGACGCTGATCGAACCACACGGCTGCGTCAAACTGATGAATAGAGCTGCTGCTATTCATCTGCTGAATTGTTCATTTGCAGAATGAACGGTGATACACAAGGACACGGGTTTGTTTGTGCAGGTGTGATGATCAGCGTTTTATAAAAGTACTGTTATCACAAGTACCACAAGATGAAATGTTAAAGATCTCGGAGGGAAAACTGGGAGAGAATAATGGCAGCGATTACGGCGACTCCCATCACGCTGCTGAGAACAAATCAGAGACATAAAGATAAAGCTTCTTGAAAATGGGCAGTGTGACCTGCTTACACGATCAGCTGATCACAGGTACAAACACAACTGGGAAAACAATCACAGAGAAGCTGCAGCTGTCATTTCTGCCTAAAATCAAACCTGTTATTCTTCAACAGCTGTCACACATTAAAACCTTAAAACCTTCATCACACAGCTCGACAAACTTATTTATTCTCTGCTCAACAAACCAGATACAAACACAGCGAGTCGTCTCATCTGAAACACACAAACATCCTCCACATTTCCAAAATCCAGAATATCTGAGACACGGTTTCTGTGTAGCAAGGAGCCACTTAAGAAAATAAAAGTCTCTTCTTTTAGTTTGTGAGCCTACATACATTTTATACATATATACAATATACACAGTTGTCATCCACCAGTAACTACAGATTCATCCAGGGTGAAACTTTCCATCAATCTTCAGTAAACTAATGATTTAAAAAAAACATAATCATACTTTTTATGTTTGTTAAAGTGTTATAATTTCACAGGTTTGTACTGTAATAGTTTTTTTTTTATTAAAAGATGATTGAGGAGCCAAACACAGAGATTAGGAGAAAAAGAAATTGATCGAGTTTTGTTGTTGGTTCTGAAACTTAATGAAGTGCTGGGAAAAAACTACAGTAAGTTGAATAGTTTCTGAGAAGCAGACAGATCTCTTTAATTCCCTTCATGATAAGTAAAACAAGTGGCAGCAGTAGAATTTAACCTGTGGTCCAAGATGTATTAACAGTGTACCATGATCATACACACACACACACATACACACACACACAAACACACACACACAAAGCATATGTTGGTGATGCTTCTGTGTCCAAGAGCTCTGTTACTGTTTCTAATAGTTTTGGTTCGTCTACTGTCACTAACAGCCTCTGTTCTGTTCTGACATGAGTAAGACTCATGACGTCTCCAGTAGTGAACCACCGACGTCTCCAGTAGTGAACCACAGACGTCTCCTCTAGTGAACCACAGACGTCTCCTCTAGTGAACCACAGACGTCTCCTGTAGTGAACCACGGACGTCTCCTGTAGTGAACCACGGACGTCTCCTGTAGTGAACCACAGACGTCTCCTCTAGTGAACCACAGACGTCTCCTCTAGTGAACCACAGACGTCTCCTCTAGTGAACCACGGACGTCTCCTCTAGTGAACCACGGACGTCTCCTCCAGTGAACCACGGACGTCTCCTCCAGTGAACCACGGACGTCTCCTCCAGTGAACCACGGACGTCTCCTCCAGTGAACCACGGACGTCTCCTCTAGTGAACCACGGACGTCTCCTGTAGTGAACCATAGACGTCTCCTCCAGTGAACCACCGACGTCTCCTCTAGTGAACCACAGACGTCTCCTCTAGTGAACCACAGACGTCTCCTCCAGTGAACCACAGACGTCTCCTCTAGTGAACCACAGACGTCTCCTCCAGTGAACCACAGACGTCTCCTCCAGTGAACCACGGACGTCTCCTGTAGGGAACCACCGACGTCTCCTCTAGTGAACCATAGACGTCTCCTCCAGTGAACCACCGACGTCTCCTCTAGTGAACCACAGACGTCTCCTCCAGTGAACCACAGACGTCTCCTCTAGTGAACCATAGACGTCTCCTCCAGTGAACCACCGACGTCTCCTCTAGTGAACCACAGACGTCTCCTCTAGTGAACCACAGACGTCTCCTGTAGTGAACCACAGACGTCTCCTCTAGTGAACCACAGACGTCTCCTCTAGTGAACCACAGACGTCTCCTCTAGTGAACCACAGACGTCTCCTGTAGTGAACCACGGACGTCTCCTCCAGTGAACCACGGACGTCTCCTCTAGTGAACCACAGACGTCTCCTCCAGTGAACCACGGACGTCTCCTGTAGGGAACCACCGACGTCTCCTCTAGTGAACCATAGACGTCTCCTCCAGTGAACCACCGACGTCTCCTCTAGTGAACCACAGACGTCTCCTCTAGTGAACCACAGACGTCTCCTCCAGTGAACCACAGACGTCTCCTCCAGTGAACCACAGACGTCTCCTCCAGTGAACCACAGACGTCTCCTCTAGTGAACCACAGACGTCTCCTCTAGTGAACCACAGACGTCTCCTGTAGTGAACCACAGACGTCTCCTCTAGTGAACCACAGACGTCTCCTCTAGTGAACCACAGACGTCTCCTCTAGTGAACCACAGACGTCTCCTGTAGTGAACCACAGACGTCTCCTCTAGTGAACCACAGACGTCTCCTCTAGTGAACCACAGACGTCTCCTGTAGTGAACCACAGACGTCTCCTGTAGTGAACCACAGACGTCTCCTCTAGTGAACCACAGACGTCTCCTCTAGTGAACCACAGACGTCTCCTCTAGTGAACCACAGACGTCTCCTGTAGTGAACCACAGACATCTCCTCTAGTGAACCACAGACGTCTCCTCTAGTGAACCACAGACGTCTCCTCTAGTGAACCACAGACGTCTCCTCTAGTGAACCACAGACGTCTCCTCTAGTGAACCACAGACGTCTCCTCTAGTGAACCACAGACGTCTCCTCTAGTTAACCACAGACGTCACAGTCACTTCAGTCACTTCAGTCACTTCTGTGAAGCCTCCAGTGGACACTTGCACCCTGACTGTCCCACATGACCGTGAATAATGACCAAACAAAGACACTGTCAAACTGTTTTTCAAAGACTTGTCTCTCTCTGCTGTGACATTTATTTACTTCCCAAGTCGACCTGGGTTCAAAGCTGAGACACTTGACTTTGCCTCTTTGTGCTGGGATATGAGGTTTAAAGATGTCTCACTCCTTTTGAAAATAGGATGCCTGAAAAATCAATGAATCACCAGTGGTCCCCATCGGGACACTTTATCTTCTGTCCTTTTCCTCCTTAGACTCATTCCTCGTGGTTTCTTACAGTCATCAACTGCTCTCGCACTCTGTTTCAAAGTAAATCCCCACCGTTCTATCTTTGAAGCTGTAGTTTCTAAAACAAGGGTGGCGTCCCCAACGTGGACAGCAGCAACAAAACACAGTTAAAGCAGAAGAGGAAGAAGAGGAAGAAGATGGAAAATGCTTTGAAAGAGGGAGGAAGGGAGCTCCCGTTCGAGGTCGCTCCTTCGGCCTCGTGCTGCCTGGTTGCCCTGGTGATGATGAGTCTCACGCCGAGCACATCTCTTCTTCCTCTGTGTGTTTATTCAGCAGCTCGGGTTTGATGTGCACGTTTCGCATACTGTTCTCATCTTTCCAGGTAACAGTCTGGAACAGAACCACATAAAACAGACAATTTGTTCTGTATCAGTTAAACAAACTAGATGAAGGAGTGGGTTTTAGAGGCACTGCTATGTGCCAGCTGCTACTAGCTGTTAGCAGTATTGATGCTAAGCTAACCAGCTGTACCTTTATTCTCCCCCTTCAGAGACGAGCAGTCTGTTTAAAAGAGCTCATAATGAACACAACAACTGTAAAAGTTGATTTCACCTGCTCTGGAACCGTGAACCATTTTCAACACAACTGCTTCTTATTGATTCAGAGCTTTAGAAACATTTTCACCACTTCTATAGTGAAACAGGTGATCGAGCAGCTAATGGACCAAGTGGGAGAAATAAAGAAAAATAAAACCAGCAACACTTTTTAGAAGAGTCTTCATCATCTATCAGGGTGATATACCTGAAATAACCTCAGGTTCATATATACTCAGTTAATTACTGAATCGTTATCAATTATCCAATGAGAACGTCACAGGATGCTGCAGGCGGACATTTCAAAATAAAAGCATGTGAAGAGAAATGGAAATAAAAAACTACCACACACATCACTGGAAAAAGTGTTTAGCACCTATTTTATATTAAACTGTGCTAATATAACATTATAATTCTTTGGTAGATACTATAAACCACATTTGTTTCAGGATTAAAGTCTGATTATTCTCTGTGTACGTGAAAACTGTCTTCTCCACTGTGAACAGCTTCTTTTGATTGCGGTATATTACTGTGAGCACAGTTACTGCCTAAAAGCAAAAATGTAGAAATGTCAAATTTGTATTGCTGCAGAAGACAAATTTCATAGTGTTGGCTTGATATTCTGAATGCAGCTGCTGTTGACGGTTCCCCTGCAGCAGCTTTGTGCTCACATCTGACCAAAACCTCCAGTATGATCAGATCAGGAGCACATTAATCCAAGTGTTTGGTATCAAGTGAAGAGCATTCAGACTAAAGCGATGATTTACTCCACTGGAGTTGGGTTTAAGTATAAATATAAAAAGTATGAAACCTCCATTCTGGTCAGTTTACGTTCATATAAAATTCAGCTCAGTTCACGGGTTCAGTCTCCTCACTGAGACGGCCCAACTCCACGGCTGCCTTTTAATACTTTGAGTGGTTACCTGATTGTGTCAGCGCGTGTTGGTCTTTCCTGTTGAGCCTTTGAGGTGCAGAGTTGAAAAAGTGGATCGATGAGAACCAAAGTGCTTTCTCCTCGTTCTGACAAACCGATTCCAACTCCCCCACCTCTCACACAGACTCGCTCCTCACCCATCTCCCTGCTGCTCCGTCTGATCAGCCCTGACAACAGCATTCAGTATTCATTAGGAGGATTTAACGGGAAACCTGGACCACGGTGAGCCTCAGGCACAGGTGGGGACAGAGAGGACATCCAGGACCTTTTAACACACACACACACACACACACACTTTGAGTGGATGCAAATTAGTCTTAAAAAGTTCAAGTGTGTTGAGTCAAAGTTAAGCAGGTGAGGGAGAGATTTAAAATCCCAAGTGAAGGTTCAGGAAGTGTTTGAATGAACAACACTGAGCAGCAAAGTTATTAAGAAGAAAGATTTTTACTATAAAAAGTCATTTTTAATAGAATATATTTTATTTTCATTTGTCTAAATAAGGATCTCCTGCAGCTGAACAGAACAGCACACTACAGGAAGCCTTGGATTGGAGTGTCGGTAACAGTTACAGTTGATGTAAATCCATCCCTCTGGTTTCAGCAGGAACATCAGGATTGTGGGTATTTTTTGGGGCCAACACATCACTGTGTGAGGTGGGAGTTAGAAAACATGTTTAACACAGCTTTGGATTCTGATGGAGTATCTGTATTGAAGCTTCTCTTCCTGCCCGGTCGTACTTGTTGTTCTTATGTTGCTGTGTTGTGTTGTTAGCGCTGTTTGCTGATGGTGTGTTGCCTTCATCAGCACAGAATGTGGGCTTGTGCCAGAATTACAGACAGAACAATGAAATACGAATCTCACACTGTTCAGTGGCAACAGCTCGGTTAGATGCAGATCTGCCTGGAGTGGGTAAAGTTTCCTCTTTAGTGTCTGTTCCTACTGTATTAGCGCAGCTTTTGGCCTTTACTGAACTTAACTAATGTTGCCTCCTGTGAGTCTTAGTTCCCACTCGGGACTTGAAGCATTGTCTCAGGCTGTTAGATCCATGTGAAGAGATTAAACACACACAGAGTTCAGTGCCACAGTCGCACGGGACACAGTCTGCTTTGCAGAGCAGAACAAATCCTGAAAATGAATTATTGATTATTACACTGCTCCAGCCTGAGCTCAGTGTGTGTTTACTTCTTCTGCAGTTCGCTGATTCTCCAATGAACACAGAACTTTTGTTCCATTTTGTATTTCATGGTTTCATTTCTTGTAACGTCCAAGGTCTCTTTACTTTACTTAATAAACATGGGAGGTTTCTCTCGAGCCACTCGGCAGCAGCACGTGCTCAGTCAGAAACCTGCTCAGAAGTTACCAGCTCCAAGTTAAGATCCGAAGATGGCCAGCGCTTCTCAGTCGGTCAGGCCATCTGTCCAACGTGTTATGAATATTATTTTGAATATTTATGCTGCTGAGAAGATAAATCGCGACCTCCACCATCAGAACAAAACAACACTTACATTCAGACCCAAGCGTTAGTGGGAAAATCTTTGACAAGTCATTCTTTCAAGTTACTAAGTGGTGCATTGATTTCATTCCCTGAAATGAGTCATTCATGGCTTCAGCCCAGCTGAAACCTTCGATTATTATGGGATGCTTCAGCTTTACAGTACTACTAATGCTACTCAGATACTCCCTCAGATCACCTGCCCTCTTATCTTTATATACCTGCTTAATTTAAGTCCTCTTCATTTGTCTCTGCTTTGCTTAAGGACCAGCTCCTCACTAACTTCGTCTCAGTGGAAAGACGCTTCTTGCTCTGACTGGAAACCAACACAGTCATGAACAAAGAGTCTTTCCACTAACTAAATGTTCACCGATGACTTTTATTGTTGCTTTGAGGACTTTGTTGAAACAGTGACTGAATGTGAGTCAACTCTGAGATTCGAGTCGACAGCAGCACCGAGGAGGATCTGATCAGACAGTGAGGAGCTAATGTGAGCTGGATGAAGCTGTGCTGAGCTGCAGGGCTAACACACACCCACACACACACACACACACACACACACACACACACACGCTGCATGATACAAGCAAAACCTCTGATCCATACACAACTAATTTACACAGAGTCAAACACTGAAGGACACGCATACTAAACACCATCACTGCACACAGGTTTTATCAGTAACTTTGCTGGAACACTGTGAGTTATAATATGACTCCAGCAGTCAGATGATCTCAGTTAATCTGGTATTTGGTTAAGCTACTTACTCAACCAACCAAAAACGAGCACATGTGGATGAAGAACTGGGTGAGTCAGATCCAGTGCACTTCATCTTTTTAGATTTTCTATTTTTGAATGAACCATTGGTGATGAATGTGAGAGGACTGATACCTGCCAAGTCTAGTGTCGATGCTGCGTTCATGATAGTTGGCCACGGGAAACTCCACACCATGTGTGCATTTGCAACATCAGCAGAGTTTCTATACATCTGGCTGTGTGATAAGGAAGGAGACTGTTACTTATCATTTATATCAATATATCAGTGTCATTTACAGGACAACTATTTACATCATTCCCCACACAGACACTAAATTGTCTCTGCTGACCTGTAATGAGCGTCTTTGTTATTCTCAAAATGTTGGAAGTGTCCCTCTCTTCTGTCTTCCAATAAATACATCCATCTTTTATCACCCTGCCTTTCCTATGCTCAGGTATTCGCTGGCTTCAAGTTCACAATAACCACGAACACACTCTTACATTTCTTTATGCATGAAGACGACGAGGTGAAACATCTTGTTGAGCTTTTCTCAGCGTGTGGTGTCGCTGTGACACCGCCTGATTCCCCTGAATGCTCCACGGAACAACAGCATTGGCTCCACACACTGTGGGTGTAGCAGGTGGTTGCAGAATAAGGTAAAGGCTCTGTGGTTCGTTATGCAAGTTTCATTAAGAGAAATAAGAGTGTGTGTTGGAGTGGATAAGAGCAGTGGAGCAGTAATGTGCTCAGTATTCAGGTTTAGTCTCATTCCTTCTATACTATTGATGAGCCAGTGGTGTTCTGCTCAGCCAATCAGGCCGAGACGTTCACAGACTGTTGATCAACACAAGTTGGCTCCGTTTGAAATTCAGTTTCTACGTCTGTTTCTCATTGTGATGTCTGACTTCACCAGACAAACGTCCAGTATTGATGCTGTATCATGAAACCCTTTATTTAAAGCAGTGGATTAAAGGATGAGATGATATGAAACCGGTTTCTCTGAGAGAGAAACTTGCTGCGAGGTTTTAACCAGCTTCACAGAGGTTTAGTTTCTTTTAGCTCTTTGTTTCATTTTAAACGGGAATAGAAGCTTCACTGAAATCCTATTTTTTGCAGAAGAAGGCAGCTGTATTCAGGAAATGCAGCTCTGCCTCCACTGTCTCCAAACATCAGACAGACACAGTTAGAGACCAGCTGGTGGACGCTGTGCAGCATTTAGCAGCTAAACACCAGATATTTCCCTCAGGAGTTGGTGGAGACCACAAACTGAGCTAAAAGAGAGCAACTATTGGACTTAAGCTTACACTTCAGTGTTGAATGAAGTTTGTTGTGGATCTGTCTACAGCGTAGATTCAACACAGAAGCATAAATCAAGTTTTACACCACTGGCTGTTAATACATTCATTCAGCTTTAGGTGCTCTAAATATAAAAAATTAGTTAAATGTTTGTTTTTGCTAAAACGTTTCTGAACAAGAAATTAAAAACAACACATTTCTATAAAAATGCTGCTGTGGATATTTATGAACCCTCCCCCAGCTTCTCTATCAGTGCACAACTGAGCACAGAACTATTCTGCTTTGATTGTAATGAGCCTCTGATCTTACCTTTAAGCGTCATCCTGTGGACAAACTGTATTTTTAGCTCGACACCATTTAAAGATCTGAGAATATCTTAAATCATCTTCACATTGATTGGTTTGTCCTTTCATATTGTGTGATGTAATGATCCGTACAGCCCCCAGCAGAATTATTGTAATTCAAATAGTCAAAAAATGATTTGTTCTTGTGAGATTCATCGAGACAAAGCTGCAGCAAGAATAGCTTTGACAAAAAGGTCATATATACGTGAGCGCACACACACACACACACACACACACACACACACACACACACGTTGTAGGACACATCCAAAGCTCACTATGTGCACATGTACGGTATCTGTGTACAAGCTTTGTTCCTTTGAAACTAGTGAAAAACTGCATGAAAATATTATTTTATCCCTTAAAGGACAGTTATTGTGTGAGCTCCACTCTAAAAATACATCTAACAACCAGATGACTGGATTGGTTTTAACTACATGTTGTGCCAACTCTCAAAGAATCTGCATAATTGTGACACATCTTTGAGTTAATACTTTACTCTGTGTTATTTTTGTGGTTCTTGGTTCTAAACCAGCAAAGAGTTGGTGGTGCTCAGAAACTTGTTGTGCAGAACTGATTCAGACATACGTGCTGTCTCCAAACCAGCCTGGAAGTGGTTTGGTGCAAGTGTCAGAGATCTCAGGAAACAAAACGACGAGAGACAAAAATTAGATAGAAAATACCCACAAATATTTAAACCATTAAACCAAATTTATACTGGAGTTCTGCACATTAACGTAGCTGTGTGAAAACAAACCCTGCGTCCTGTCAAATATTAAGGAAAACTGAACGGGGTCTCTGGACACGTTACCACATCATCAGTGACTGTGAGGATACTGGGCTGTTGTAAGAGACATCTACAGAATCTAAACTGGACAGTGTTTTATGGAAATTCTCCAAACGCACGTCACACATTCACTGATCCATGTCCAGCGACATCATTGTTTCATTGCTACATTACAAATTCTTCAAATAAAAGAATAAAGAGCGACTTCATTTCTCCTTTGAATTCAGCATCAGACGATGTAAATAAACACCTCCCTCTCCTCCCGTTCTCCAACAGCCCTGTCAACCCCTGCAGATAAACAGCACGATAATGACTCTGCTTAAAACCCGACTGACTGCTCCTTCAAATACTAAAATAAACATGAGAAGTGATGTGAGTGTCAGGCAAGGTGGACCACTAACTGCAGTGTGGATATTATTACAATATGAAACATTTAAATCTCTGGGCGTTAAGCTGAGAGCTTGTGTTTGTTTTCATTACAATGTGAGAGTTTTATTAATTTGTGCGCTGAGAGTCCAGTGTGGTTTCTGTGTTTCAGCTGAGTGGTTTTTAACGAGCTTTGGGTGTTAATTCAGCAGACCTATCTTTATTAAAACTGAGTGTTTCAGATTGTTTTGTTCCTTTCAGCTTAAATTGCAAATGCAGTGGCTGTTACTGACACACACACATATATTTTATGTCCAAAAGCCTGGTGGTAGCTTATTACATTTTCACAATATCTCTAACTTATGAAACATTTGTAAGCTTTTGTTTGTACCGCTGCAAGTGAAAAGAAATATATGCAATTCTACAG